>NC_133284.1:27390338-27690338 GCF_005239225.2 Populus alba
GGAATATAAATTTAATGAGAGTTTGTTTATCTGGATAGATTAATGGAAGTTGAATGATGAATGCCTTGCTTTGTGGAACTTGCAAATTGTTTCTCTATTTTTAACGCTTTAGATACTAGGGACTAGTAATAAGCTGGTTGGGGGGTGTGATTAATACTTAAAAGTGCATGTTTATCAAGGTTTTATATCATCATTTTGCACTTGAAGTATCAATAACTCCTTAACTAAAGCATGTTTTATAATAACAAGTTTGATATTATAAGATACCTTAATTTATGGTAAATGCTCATTTTAAATGCAGGACTATCACATAAATAAAAGGATTGATTGATGAGTTTAAGCATTGAAAGTTAAAGGACAAAGAGATGGCCAAACTTAGAAAAGAGATGTCGGTGCAGTCCAAACCGGAACATTGCTCGGTAATTGGATCATATCTGGAGCTCTAGATTTTCGGATTTAGGTCCACTTTATATGGATGGAAAGGTAAGACAAAGGCCTACAACTTTCATGAGGAGCCCAAGATTTGAAAAGGTCGTTTTTGAAGTCCAAATTGAAGGAAACAACGAAGAAGTCCGAAGCTGTCCTGCAGCCCAAACACTATTTAGTGTTCAGCCCATATCTTGAGTTCTAGAAGTCCAAATGACCTCATCTTTTTTTTGTTGGAAAGCTGAGACAATTTCCTAGAACATTCTTGAGGATTCTGGGCAAATTATGATGTTAGCAATGACGTCTTGATCAGACAAGAAGATAAGGATTGTTATCTAGTCAAGATGTGGCCACCCACTCATCAATTAGTCAACAAATCAATAGTTCCAAATTTTGGCCTATAAAAGGAGGCACTTACCATGTATTGAGGCATCTTGGTGTTCAGATCAAGATCATGCTCTTGCTTTCTCTCTTTGTATTGCTTATGTCTTGCTTTCATTAATATCAAGTTTGTGCACTTCATTTCCTTTCCTTTGTCTAGTTAACTTTCTTTCTCATTTATGTTCTTGTCTTGCTCATTTATGTTTCTTTCTTTTATTATGTCTAGCTAAGTTAATTATGTCAAGGTGAAAAGGGTACACTAATGGTGTAAGAACAAGTATAATATAAACTTAACATGGACCTTAACGTTGGATACTAACATGTTTTATATTTGTTATCTTGTTCACTTTAATACTTTGCTTGTTAAATGGTTAATCTAGATTTATGTTGTGTAACCACTTGGTACAACAAATACTTGGCACTTTCATAGCCCATACTGTATGGTTTAACCGACACCTGAGCTATGAAAGGAACTTGATTTGTTGTTAACATAAGTTATAATCATGAATGCCTGCCAACATTTACAAGTATTAGCTTTATTCGAATAAGATAATTAATGTAATCATGTTAACAATTTATAATCTGATTGGAACCTCCTTTATGTGTGGTTTCCAATTGAGTAATAAGAGTTTATATTATACTTGTTTGAAATACCATTAGTGGATCCTCTAACCTTGACATTTGTTTTTTATCATTGTTTAATCCTTACGTTAATCTTTTATCTCAAAGTTCTCATTAATTTCTTCATCTTCTGTTATTATTATTATTATCATTGTTATTATTATTATTATTTACATTCTGTTTATATTATATAATATATATCTTTGATCTTTTCATAAAGTCAGTATATAGGCTGGAAACCTGTGACCCGATCTTTAGATCATTCTCAGGTATAACAACGCCACGTACTGAGTATTATTATTGTTGTTGTTGTTGTTGTCTTGTTATTTATAATTTTTACAATTAACCTCTCTGTGGTTCGACCCCGGTCTTGCCGGGTTATTTATTACTTCGACACTCCTGCACTTGGGAAGAGACATCAAGCTTTTGGTCGTGTCATCTAGCTTAGTATTGTTTTGTTTTTAATTGACTTTTGACATTTGTTGTGTCTTTCCTCGTTTGAAACTTCTTTGTTTTTCTTAGATTCAATAGGCATTCTCCTTCCTTTATCTTTGACCTCCCTTTAAGTGGAGGCAATTTTCAATGTTTATATATATATATATATTTCAAATAGCCTTTTCTCATAGTTTTCTATCATGCCCCTAGTCTAAGTCTTCTTTCTTTTAGCTCTCTCTCAAACGTTGGACTTTTGTTCTTAGCCTTCATTGATTCACTTTTGTCTTCCCTTATTTGCCCCAGTGTGGGTGTGATCCTGGTCAGGTTTTTTTTTTTTTTGAAAAGAATATTCTATCAGGCTTAAACTGGGATTGCAAATGATATATTTCCAATATTGTGAAAGGATAAAAGAAAGATAGCCTTTTCTCATTTCAAGTAAAGTTGGTGTGAACCGATAAATTTTGACCTTGTTTAGTGTAATGATTTGGACTTACAAGAACCTTGATTTGCGAGGCCATAACTATTGAATACATTACATGTCATTATGCATACTACTAAAACTTAGCTACATGGTGGGTGATTTAGTTTCATGTGTGAGCTCAAAATTTGTTCGAGCACCCCATATCATTTTAACAAGCATCGAGTCATTTCTGCAATCAAAATACTTTTAATCTTTAATGAATGATTAGCCTTAATTGCATGTTGGAGTTCGATCAAAATATTTTGTCAAAATAAACTTTGAAAGAAACATCTCGTTATTTCGAAACAATAAAGAGACAAATAAAAATACATGTTTTGTTAAAGAGATAAGATGTGATCTCAAAATAAAATGCAAAATAGCAAAATTCCATAACAATACGAGTGACAATTCATCACCATTCTTGGATTAGCTTTTCAGGCAATATTTGTTTTTTTTTCAAGCATTTTCAATCACTTGTCATTTAAGGATGTTCGGGGGACAATATAGCCAATGACATCACCTTTCACGAACTCAACTTGCCTCTTATTCATCCACCTTCAGAGTCATCTCTCATCATTGTTCTGGAATCCATGGGAGAACCTTCAATCTTTCCCTTTATGCAATTGACAATTTAACACCCTTCTTGGATCAACCTTTCTAGCAATATCTATTTTTGCCAAGCATTTTTGATTATTTGTCATTCTAAGGATGTTGTGGTGACAATATGGTCGGTGACATCTTCTTTCACAAACTCAACTCGATTCTTGAAATTTATGCAACTGTTCAACTAAATGATGCAAAATCCCCCAATGATATTCAAATCTCTTTTTTGGATTATACCATCTAGAAAATGATGGTTATATGGGATTTGATGGAGTTGGGGTAATAAGTCTGGAGTCTAAAAGATGTTGGTCGACAAACTTAAGTGGCAGAGGGATGTCAATCTTGACAAAGACATTTGAGCAGTTGATGCTACAGTGAGACCTGGCTAGACCATATAAATAAGGTTTTCCACCTTTAGAGTTATCTTCTTATTCATCTCTCATCATTATTCTGGAATCCATGACAGATCCTTCAATCTTTCCTCTCTTCATAGCTTGTTTAATTTTTTAAGCAATTCTCATAGCATCATGTCAATCTTTAAATGGTGTTGTGGTTGTTTGAGGACCTCCCAGCAACTAGGTAAGCTTGGCAGTGCCAGAAACATACAGCATTACCACTACCGACGTGTCTCAATTGGAAGAGAAATGATAGTACAACAAACAGGCACCTCTAAAGGGAGTTCTGCTCTGTTTAAGTTTCAGTATTTTTCCTGTTTTTCAGCTCAGGTCTGTCTCTTCTCCCAACTTCTATGTTTTAATGATGACACTAGTAAAGGAAAATTGCACATGACCTGAAACTACTATATCCCTTCTTGGATTCCCCTCTTGCAGAGTCACAAACAGATTTCTGTAGAGGAAGCTCTACTATGTTGAAGTTCAATGCATAATCATGTTTTCCAGACTAACATTGTGTGTTACTGGACTGGAATGGAGCTCACGGTGGGGCAACTGGAAAGAAGGCCCTAACTCACGACATAAAAGGCTAATAACCGTTGGATGCTATAGGAAGATGTAGAGGTTATGAACAACAATCAGTACAGCTAAACAAAAGCAAAGGTTGTTGATGATTGAAGGCATTGTTACCGTTGTTCATGACTGAAAAGAAGAGGTGCAGCTTTGGTATTGTGGATATTACTGGTGGACTGCTAAGGAGAAAGCTATTTTTTTTATGAGACATGGACAAATGGTGTTCCTATGAAAGGTTGTGCAGGCATTCCCTTTCTATTTTTTAAAGCTCAACGTTTGTTCAAGCAAATGTGAGTCTAGCTACTTCACCTTTGACGCTCCAATTTTCTTTTGACAATGAGCCTTTATCTGACCCCTTTCTTCATTTTCCATCTTTTTCTCAGTCCAGTAGACCTCAGGTGGGGGAGCCTACTTTTCATCCTGGTGCATGCATGACAAATGTATGAACATGTAATCTATATGATGAACTCGTCATTCGAAGGGTGACATATGGTTATAACTCTTACATGATGAAACAATAAATTTTATTCTTTCTCAAACTCTATAATAGAAATTTCTTGAATTATGACCATTATATCCCCCGTAAGTCCTGAATTCAAGATGCTTCAAGAAAGGTTTGCTCAGATACAAAACAATGTGTACGGAGCATGCATCCTAAAGGCAGGTTCTAATCTTTTTACGTGAAACAAAGGGTTGGTTTGCTACTTGGTCTCTAAAAAGGGTATCTTGTTGTCCCAGTGATCACCCTTGTAAAGGCAATATGGGGGTAGGTAATGGTTGGCATGTGTACCAATCATTACCAGTCTAAGCACTCAATGAAGAGTTGGGGTTCATACAAACTTAAACCTTGACTAAAAGTCATAAGGTAAGTTGTTATTCCCACACCTAACCTGAAGCTTGTGTGCGCTGTCAAAAATTAAAACATGTGATGCATGAGAGAATTCTATACAATGCATGAATAAAACAAAACAAAACACAAAAAAAACTTGAACATGTCAAAACACAAAGCTTAGTCTGATAATGTTGAAAACAGTACCTTCCTCAGTGGAGTCGTCATTCTGTTGCTTGTCCCCGCACAACATCTAATGGTGATTTTTCATTCGTATGCTTGATTTAGGAGTCATCATCTAGTATTTGATTGAAGGGTAATAGGAACCCGCGTATACTGATCATTGTCAGAGATTCGAGGGTAAGGGACTAATTATCGCTAGGGAAGATATTAGTACCATTAACGCACCCTACCTGAGATAAGCTGCTTTGTGATTTGATGTGATTTTAAAAATATTAGTCAAATTTTTAAGGCTTTAATAAATTAGTTATTAATTTCCAAAAAATATATAGAAACATGTTCTTATATTTTCATGGGAAATACAACATGATTTTATTTGTCCTTTAAGATATTTGACCATATGTAAATTAAAACATTAAATTCTTTTTATCTTTTTTATTTTTATTTTATAATTCAATAACATACATAAAAAATAAAAATAAATAAAAAAACATACAAACACACACATCCCTTTTTATTATATTTTACACATACACCATAATTACAAAATAACAAAAAAAAATTAAATAAATCAAATACAATACAAAAATTACAAAATAAACCCCAAAAATCCAGAAACTGTCAGAAAGCCTTCTGGGATCTACCAGAATCCTGTCAGCGCATCTTCTCCACGCACGGCCATTAATGGCAGCGCGTGGGTTCACACGCCGCCGTAAAATGGCAGGTGACAGGGGAGATCTACAACGGCTTCCTCCCCTCTTCACCTTCCTCGCCAGAGGTGTGGACCACCGTCACCTGCAAAAGAAGAAAAAATACGCAAGACAGTCGGTTTTATTATTTTTTTCTTTTTTCAGATATGCTCTCGATCTTCCCTTTTTTTCAAATCTATTTATTATGCATATCTATTTTTGTTTTTTTTTCATTTTGTTTCACCTTCTTCTCTGTTTCAGGTGGCCAATGGTATGACCAAGGGGCGGCCAGCGACTGAGCTTCTGTCGTGTATGTGCAGATGCTGGTGGCCGGTTTGGATTTTGGTGAGGACAAAGGCCTGTAGGTTGCTAGGCGGCATTGTCAGTGGCTGAGAAAGAGATCAGTCAGAGCTGGGGATTGGTTGGCCGGCAATGGGCATGTTGGGTCGACTGTGAGAGTTTAAGGAGACCATGGATAGGTTGGGCTGTGTAACAGAGGGGGGGGGATGGGGGAACAATGGAGGTAGATGTTCACGGTGTGTGTAGGGAAGAGCTGGGGATGGCTGCTGGTTTGGGAGAGAAACAGAAGAAGTGGGGGACCATGGGTTTGTGAGAAAGGCTGAAGCAGATGGTGAGTGGCGTGGGACTTGAAGATGAGAGGAAATGGGGGCTACAGTGATGAAGGGGCTGAAGGTTTAAGAAGGAGCCAAAGGGAACCAAAACTGAGGGAGCGGCAGCCGGCCTTTTTTGCAAAGGGAGGGAGGCAATCCGCTGGCTTGGGAGAAATAATTTAGGTTTAGGGTTTTTTTTTTTTCAGCATCGTCGAATGGCTCTTCCCTCTCTCTTTTTTTATTATTTTTTTATTTTTCCCCCCAGGAAATTGTCCTCCACCACCTCTCTTTAAACCGGTTTTTCTTCTCTATTTATAGAGAAAAATCATTTAAAAATTTAAATTCTTTTAAGACGATGCTGAAAATGCTAAAAACGATGCAAATATATCAAAAATATTTTTTTAGGGTTTTCATTATTTTTTTGCTATTTTTGGTTTTTTCTCAAAATTTATCAAAAACATAGGTCAAAAATTGGTTAGCAACAGATGTTAGTTGACAATATATATAGATGTTAAATTTCTATAGATGTTAGGTTGTATATAAGAGTCAATTGGTTTGTGGTTGTTGTAAATATTTACAGGTTTGAAAACTGTGGGTAGTCTTCATTATAAAGGAAGTGCTGCCAAATTTTTTTAAAATAATCAAATTTAATTATGTATGTAATTATTCATATAAATTTATGTAGATGCGTAGAATGAAATCAACAGCACGTCATCAACAGATGGTTGCAGCTAGTTTTTCTAGCAGCGAGGATGACTTATCCTTAAGTGTTACTACCTCTTTTGCACCAGCTTGTGATGCTACCTCTTCTAGCACGGTAAACACAATGCAGAGAAGGTGTGCCTTCACAGTGGGGTCAATTCACCTGCAAGTACCAGGCACAATGGAAGGATGACCTTTCAATGTCAGTTTGTTTATGTTTTAGTTTTTTTATATATACTTATAACATAATTTATGAACAACTAATTAATATTTTATTAATTTTATTTAATTTCACGTTCACAAACATTGAGGCTGCCTGGACAATAACATTAGCGTTTAAATTGTCGATAGAGATTCCATTGTTTCAATGAAGTCCGGTTTCTAGACATCCTAAATGGAGACCTAATATCGATGCATGGTTTCGATGATTTCAGGTAGGTGTTAACTTCTAATTTCCAGCTTATTTTTAATAAATTATTTTTATAATTTTATATATTGTACTATTTTTATTTTAAATGAATTATTTATACACAACACAAATTTGAGTGGGATACACAAACAATAATGTTGTGAGGAGGGTATGGGAGAATCATGCGGCAAATAGATAACATCGAAAATAATATAATTTTTTTATATATAATTTTATGTTCTAAATTCTAATTTGTTACTATGGAAGTACGTTGCGTGATTTTTGGTATGACGCCCAAAAAAAAAGAAAAAAGATATGCGAGAGATAACGGTCTAAAAGGCTGAAATAAGGTGGTTGTTTGGTGAAAATTCAAATCGCCATTCATCTCAAGGGATATATGGACACAATATATTGAGCACGTGACTTCTAAGCGGTTCGCACAACGCTCATAGTCCAGTGCCGACAACCAGAACCGGCAAATTCATGGTTCGGTGACCATGCACATAGCGGCTTCGTTATGTTCAGAGCATATGAGAAGCGGATGGTAAGATTAATTTTAATGAAATATATCGTTAATTAATTTGTTGTTGCTTATAAATATATTTAACTTACAACCTTTTTTTTCCTTACAGGCTACGTCTTTTGGATGTGAGCCGAGCCCAATGGAGCTGTTTGTAGAGATGCGCATGCAGAGTCAAGATCGCCAAAAAGGGGTGCAACAATTCATGGACAATCATGCTAAACATTTCATGGTATGTTCGTTCAATAATTTTATTTCATAAGTTATTTTTTTTCTTGAATTGAATATGAAGATTTAAAAAAAAATCAGGAGACCTATAATAGCCAGTTGAGGGTGAGATACAAGGACGATCCTTCGACCCATCCAGATTTCGATCCAGATTTGTGGATGGAGGTAGGATCGTCTAGTGGACCTGATAAAAATCAGGTCTACATGCTCTCCAACACTACGGCCGAAAACTTACGTACGGTCCGTAGTGTCTCAACCGTTGGGAGCTCTTCATCAGTATCGAGCACCCAGTTTAAGGAGTTTGTGGCCTTGAAACACAATTATGAACCAATCTCGATGGATTATGATCAGCTCCATCAAATATTCATAGACATTAGATCAAGGATGGATGATAATACATGTGCAGCCTTTTTTTGGGCTGTACGGTCCCGGAACAACTAGCATCCTCCTCCTCTTCCAGCTCATCCATTATTCTAATTTAATTTTGTTTTTTGAAACACATTAAATTTGTAATGAATATTTGGATGAATATTATTTAACATTTTTTTTATATTTTTAATGTTTTAATACAATTTTATTTGGTTAATTAGTTTTTTTAACTACAAATAAATATAATATTTGAAAAAAATTATTTATTCTAAATAAGTTTTTAAAAAATATTTTTATATAAATATTGACGGACTTATGGACGGAATGTGTCCGTCGGTATTAGATAGAGAGTTGAAAAAATTTATGGCCCATCCCACAATCACTAACGGCCCATCCGTCGGTGATTTACTGTTGACATTGTCGACGGCCTATATCCATAGGTATTTTACAGAGAGTTCTAAAATATTTACAGCCCATGCCACGGTCACCAACGGACTGACAGTCGATGATAACTGTTGGAAATACAGACGGAATACGTCCGTTGGTAAAGTTCTAACGCAAGAATTTTTTTTGGCGCGCTTTCCCCGTATGTAAGACCGTCAGTGTTTTGTTTTTTTCCGACAAACATACCATCAAAAATGGGAATATTTTGACAAACGTATTCCGTTGATGATACCATTGGCAAAAATGTTGCTGAGGAATTGTGTGTTTTAAACCGACGAAATTATTCCATCAGTAAAACTGCTTAATGGTGTAGTGACCGTTAATGTTGAAAACCCCCCCCAGCATATTATTCTACCCAAACTCCTCTAGATAGTACAATTGTTTGTGAACACTGGGTGCAACTTGTTGATGTGGAGCTGTAAAGGAGGGTATTGTTATAGGTACCAAGACTTGTTGAGATGACAAAGTCTGATTTGAATCTCAAGCTACCAACACAACTTGGGTGAAGAGTTGCACTTAGTTGATAAGTTGTTTAAAGTTTGGTTGGATAAAAGTATCTGTTGTGACAAGGAGATATGTTACATGTCCTATTCCAGGAGTGTATTGATTATCTGTCGTTGATGATGATTAGGGATGTCAATAAAGCAATTATAAAAGAGCAATTAATGGCTCTTATCAAATTTCTCATAAACGACGCTAAATGATGATGTTCCAAAATTATATGTGCTCTAGATTGAGGTTATTTGGTGTTTGCATAGTAGTTAATCACAAGTTCAAGTCAATATTATCTTCTTCAAAGCTCACGAAGTAGATGATTGGTGGTTGAAAGCTTAACACCTATAAAATAGTCTTTATGGGGTTTAGATACCCTTCGATGATAAAATCAGTAATTTTTAGTAAATGATTATAATAAATGCTAGAATGAGCTTTAAGTTCTAAGAACAAACATGTTTATTCTTGTTTTTGTATGGTAAATGCTCTAAGAATAAAAGTACAAATATTTAGATAATAGAAATTATGAACCCTTTATTTGGGTGATTCATGAAATATTTATAATCCCTGAACCTTATTATTTTGATGGAGTGAAGAAGTTGGAGAGTCATTTTCTCCTTATGATATTAATAGGAAATAAATATCTCTTACATCTATTAATAAAATTAAAATTTGATCGGATATTTATAATCGATCTTGATTATCTATTATTAATGATGATTAGAGATGTTAATAAAACAATTATAGAAGAGCCATTAATGGCTCCTATCAAATTTCTTATAGACAACACTAAATGATAATGTTTCAAAATTCTACATGCTCTGGATTGAGGTTATTTGATGTTTGAATAGTAGTTAATTACAAGTTTAGGTTAATATTCTCTTTTTTAAAGCTCACGAAGCATAAATGATTGGTGGTTGAAAACTTAATACCTGTAAAATAGTGTTTTTTTATATGGGGTTTAGATATTCTCTTATAGTAAAATCAATAATTTTTAATAAAGAATTATAATAAATGCTAGAATGAGCTTTAAGTTCTAAGAATAAGTATGTTTATTCTTGTTTTTGTATGGTAAATGCTTTAAAAATAAAAGTACAAATATTTAAATAATAGAAATTATGAATCTTTTACTTGGATGTTTCATGAGGTATTTATAATCCATAAATCTTATTATTTTGATTAAGTGAAGAAGTTAGAGATCCATTTTCTTCTAATAATATTAATAGGAAATAAATATTCCATACATATATTAATAAAATTAAAATTTGATCGGCTATTAGGAGAGTTCATCAAACTCCCATCCACCTTGAACTCATGACTAACCTAAAAATATTAGATTTAGACACAAGACTCATCCACCTATCAGTGAATTACAACACATTCCTATAGTTGAGGAAAATAGGAATGGTTATTCACACACGCAAGCAATGGTGCAGGTGGAAATATGATCAGCAAGCAAGACAAGTATCTAGGCCAGCAAAATTGCCGAGCCTATGGTACTGTCCCACATCAGCATGTGCCATGTCTATGCTGCAGCAAGCCACTTGACAGAATTAACACGTCTTTTTGAAATTTAGCCATGGCATATTGCCGTGTGTGCAGGTGGGGAGGTGTTTTATTATTAATGTTGGGCTCTTTGAAGCTAAATGAACTCCGAAAGCCTTTAACTTGATTTTTGAATCCTAAGTCTCGAAATTAAGCACCAGATGCAACAATTTGTGATGAAAGCCACCAAGTCCTACTACAAGATGGTATACAAACCCCAAGTAACTATTGGTGATGAAAGCCACCAAGTCCTACTACAAGTGGACAGTACGTTAGAAGTGGAGAGTAAATACCGAACAATTTGTTCTCTCTCTTTTTGAACTGAATATTGAATAAATTTAGGATGGGCTTGAGAGGAATAACTCTTAAACAGATTTAGGGTTTATAAAGTAGTCTACAAAATCCTTCGAGGGAATTAATGGCCTATCCTTGTTTATATATGGAAATCTTGTTGTTCACTAGCAAAACCATTCGAAGCAGATAAATGCAGGAAGCAAGGGTGTACATGAGTTCGGGGGCCCTTTTAAGTACATCATCAATCGAGATTAGGCATAGTTTGCCACCAATAATTGATGTTTAGGCATAAAGAAAAGTTTGTAATTCACATTAGAATTCTTTTCTGTTCAGATTTTTCCTCAAAACATTCAAATTGAGAAGTTTATAAAGCAAATGGAAATATAGGATTTCTCACATGTCGTAAAAGACAGAAGGATGACGTCTCGTTCTTTATTGAACAAGCCACACCATGATAAAAAAACATGGGGATTATTACAAGAAAACATACAAGAGACGAGGGACAGACATCGTTGTCATATTGCAAGGAAGATTCTCCTTGTCTAAACTTCTCTAATCACTCATAAAGCAACAAATTAAGATGACCGAGCTAGGGCTAACCAACTCAACCTCAACAACTCAGTGTAGGAGGAACATCTTGAACCAATACGCCGAGTATTTCATATATCTCTTTAAATTGTTCTTGAAATCAATATAAATCATGCCAAAACGGACGGTATATCCAGCATCCCATTCAAAATCGTCCCAAAATGCCCATTGATAGTATCCCTTCACATTAGCTCCCTCCCTGCACCAGGAAGAAAACCATGACTACTCTTCTTCAACATCAATGCTAGTGCCTAAGGGTTATTTTGGTGTAAATTGTGACTTCTCTTTCCAGAATTTTTCAAAAAGAAAGAAAATAGTTAATTTGTTTTGAATTTTTTATAAATAAAACCTTCCCTGGAGCACTCCAACCTAATTATTTTGTTTGATGTTCGGCAATTAATCATCTATTTTAATGTTTTTGAAAACAGAAAGCAATAACATATATCAGAGAATGAGGGCTCACTTGATGGCTTTTGAAAGATATTGCAGATGGCTAGCTAAGTATCTTATTCTTAGCCCATCTTTCAGAGCTTCTTTAACTGGCAATGATGCATTATTTGCATCAGCAAGACCTGTAAATCAAGGAAGATTCAACAACATATCAGCTCTGGATATTATTAAGAAAAAATTCCATAATAATAGACGTACTTGTCATAAAGTATTAAAGATGCACAACTGCTCTTAAGTATTACCATTCTCAGTAATGTAAACCGGAGGGTTCTTGTACTTGTCCCTTACATACAGCATAAGGTCATAAATTCCCTTCGGATAGATGAATAGCCAATTCAAAGCTGTCTGTGAAACAATAACATAGAATTTCCTTAGCAAATAATTACGCCCTGTTCTTTTTGGACAAACTAATTGATGTGTAAAAATAGGAACATTTATAGAAGAAAATCCTTCCCATTTTTCTTTCATTTGGGCTCAGTGGAAGGTGATAGATTAATTATGAAATGAAGCATAGAATTGGGAAAGAAAGTACCGGTGTACCGATAGGATGTCCACCCTTGGAAGCTGGGGTAAAAAATTAAAATGACCCTTTAGAGTGTATTTATATATATTAAGGCTTAAAAGAAGAAAAATAATTAAATGAGAATAAATTTTATTTTCTTAGCTTACTTGAGAGAATGGTTTGGGAATCTCCAGAGTAACTAAAGTTGATTTTATTAGGAGCTGGATTGTTTGCTGCATAATTTGTAGTGTAGTAATTCACACCAAGAAAATCTATTGACCCTTTTACCAAAGCAGATTCCTCTTTAGTAAATTTGGGTAGTCGATGTCCCACTACAGCTTTCATGGTCTCAGGATACTCTCCGTAAGTAAGTGGATTCACAAACCTGCACAGTTTTGTGACAATTAAGGTGTAAGTGTTGCTATCATGATAGATTTTTAAGGGCAGATTTTAAGAAAAATCACCGGGAGAAAGCAAGATGAAAATTAGTGTCAAGAACTTACCAACCAAACAGAAAATCAAGTTCTCTATAGGCTGCTTTGATATCTTCCTCTGATTTTGGAGATTTTGGTATAAACCAGTTTGTCACTATAGTGATCCCGATTTTTCCCTTTTGAGAAGCCTGCAATTAAAAATGAAATATCCCCTTAAGTTCACAGCCTTTTCTTGTCAAGAAGTCTCACTTTTGCTTTGTTTAATTTATTTACAGTGCATCATGATTTATTATGGATTTCATTGCACACAGCTCCAGGTATGCACGCAAACCTGATATTTCTCCCTGTACAATTTCACAGCAGCTGCATGTCCAAGAATCAAGTTATGGGCTACCATGTAGGGTTCGGTACCGGAGTTACCGAGCGTGCAGTTTCCGACATAGTTAGAGCAACGGCCTGGAGCGAAAGTACCGCCATTGTAGCCATTGTTGCTGAACGAGTACGGCTCATTAAATGTGCACCAGTGCTTCACTCGATCGCCAAATGTTTTGAAGCAAAAGTCCGCATAGGCAAGGTAATCATCCCTAATACATTAATCTTACCAGTTAATTAAGTGATATGAGATCTTGAACATTATGACAATAGTAATTAGATTAAAATTACATTCGCCTATGTTGCTACCCAATTTTTGACCCATGTTTTGATATATTTTCAAAAAATCCAAAAAAATTGAGAAAAGCAAAGAAAATCAAAAATATGTTTTTTAATATATTTTCGTCATTTTAGCATTTTCAACGTCGTCTAAAAAAGAATTTAATTTTTTAAGGGTCTTTCAAACGCGTTCGACTTTTTCACGCGTCGTTTTTTAAAATCATTGATTTTCCGCATCGAGTCGACGTTGATATTGCTCATTTTCAAAAAATTACAAAAAAAACAAGAAAAATCAAATTTTACAAAAAAAGAGAAAGTTAAGGGACCAATGTTGAAAACTTGGTAATATTTTTTTGCCTATAAATACTGGTTTCTAACACTTGCAAAGGGGGGCAATTTTGAAACTTCAGCAAAAATACAAAAAAAACCCTAACCCTAAACAAAAAAAAAGAAGAAGACCTGCCTCATTCTACCCAAAGGAGCCGCCCCCCCGGTTTGAATTTTTTTGAACCTCCAGCCGTTGCTCCTTCTCGCCCAAGGCCCCTTCCCCTCTGGTTTGAATTTTTTTTTTTCCTTCAGTCGGAGCCAAACAGAGCAGCCCCCAGCCGGTTTGAATTTTCTGCTTCCCCTTAGCAGCCGGCACCAGCCAAACAGCCCCTCCCCAAACCCCCCGGTTTGATTTTTTTTTCTTCCTTTCTCCCTCACCAGCGGCGACACTCCCAGCCCCCTCATTTCCTTCAACAGCCGGCCTATCTTCTTCCTCCTTCGGTTTCCATCAACACTGGTTTTCTTCTCAGCCGACAACACAGACCAGTAGCCGCCAGCTCCACCGTAGCTTCAACAGCCCGAGCTCAGCCTCACACCGGATCAGACCTCCCTTCCCTCAGCCACCGGGCAACAGGCGACCCATCGCCCTCCACAGCAGCGACGGCCACCACAGCAGCTGGCCACTACCCCTTTCTCCCTCTCCGGGTCAACGAACAGACCCGACCACAGCAGCAAGCAACCACCGATCTCCTCCTTCAACCGACCACCGCCAGCTCCCCCTACAACCGCCGGCCATCCAAAGGTAGAGGAGAAGACGAAATCCACAACAAATTGGGCCCGCCGTGAAGTCGAAGATGGAGAGGAGAAGCAGATCTGTAACGGAAAGAAAAATTAAAACCGACTGCTTGTTGTGTGTTTTTGTCCTTGTTGCAGGCGACGATAACCCTCACCGCCGGTGGAGGAAGACAGGGAAGAAGAAGGCGCTCTCGATCCACTGGTTTTCGGCCTTCATCGGCGGCGCGTGAACCCACGCGCCGCAGTGGTGGTGGCGCGGGGGAGGACGCGCCGCCAGTGATTTCTGCCCCAGCAACCTTCCAGAACACTGTTCCTGCGGTTCTAAACGGATTTCCCTGCACTTCTTGGACTATTTAGGGACTGTTTTGTAGTTTTAGAATTGTTTAATGTAATTTGTTTAGTTTTGATTTTTTTTTTTTTTTTTGTAATTTATATTTTGTAAATATGGATGTAAAAGAAAACAAAAGAAAAGGAGAAAGAAAAAGAAAAAGAAACAAAAAATAGTGAAAGTGTATGTGTGTGTTTTATTTTTTTTATTGAATTATTTATTTATTTTCTCTTTTAATGATAGAATTGCAAATATATTAAAGAAGAATTTTAATTTTTTTGATCGGATCACGGGTAAGAATTATTAACTTATACGTAAGTGATATTTTCTAATTTCCGATGAAAAGACAATTATTAAAACTTCTTTAACACATCAAATTCGCGAAGCAACTTACCTCAGGTAGGGTGCGTTAGGGGTGCTAATACCTTCCCTAACCACAAACCAGTCCCTTACCCGTGAATCTCTGACAAGACCAGTACATCCGGTTTCCTAGTAGCCCGAAATCAATTACTAGGTGGCGACTCCAACGAACCAAATTCAAGCAAACAACAACGAGACGAAAAAATCGCCAGCCGATGCCGCGCGCTGATTTTTTTTTTGGGGTGCGACAGAATGGCGACTCCGCTGGGGAAGGTACTGTTTCTGACATTATTGGACTAAGCTTTGTATATTTGATGTGTTTAAGTTTTTGCATTTTTATCATTTTTGTTAATATTTATTTCCATGCATTTTATAGAATTGTCTCATGCATCACCTGTATTTATTTTTTTAAAAGCACACACAAGCTTCTAGGTTAGGTGTGGAACTAGCGATCTGCCCTAAGACTATTGGTCAGGGTTCAGATGCGTGAAACACCCAACTCATATCTGAGTGCCTGCTTGGTAATGGTGGGTATACGTGCCTTAACCATTCCTTTGCAACGCCCCATACTGTCTTTACGAAGAACGTCACTGGGGCAGATATGAGACCCTTTTGAGACCAGATAGAAAAACCTAGCCATGTTCACATAATGAATAGAACATGTCCTAATGTTGTATGTGCTATCGTTTTTGCATAAGAGCAAACTCTTCTTGAAGCATCTTGAACTCAAGACTTATGGGTGACACATTGGCCGTTGCTCCGAAAATTTTCATTGTAGAGTTTGGGCAAAAAATCATGATTCTTGTCCATCATACAAGAGTTACGACCATATTGTCACCTCTCGAAGGGTGAGTTCATCATATAGATTACATGTTCATACATTAGTCATGCATGCACCAGAATGAAAAGTAGGTCCCTTACGAGTCTGCAACACCTGACTTTGAATGAAGAAAAACACGGAAGATGAAGAGTATGCTCGTCATAATTTTTGAAGACATGTGTGACTTGCTTCTAGCTTACTCGGGTAAATACTGAAAAATAACTCTAGGAAAAGTTCCTTCCAACAGACCTATCATCTTTGTTCAAAACCCAACAATGACTTTTGCCCGAAGAAATTGGGGGCAAACACATTGGTCAAGAGCCTCAACACAATCATGTATTTTCTGCAAAAGCTTTGGTGGGAAGGCTGACCGAAGGGGAATTGCACTACCGGGGCATAATGGAGCCTATTCTTGTTCTGTCAAAAAAAAAAAAAAAAAACTCTTAGTTTGATCATGCCTGCAAAATTTCTTGATTTTTGTTTCAACCTATTCCAGTTTTTGTTGGTAACTTGGCTCAAAATTCCGCAACATTTTCCTTGTCAAGTGAGCCTTTCTTGTTAATAAGATCATGTGTTTTCCTGTGTTCATAATATACTTTCATTTTTGTTGTTGTTTCATACAAAGAACACATTGAGCATAACCTTTAAGCATGAAACCATCACACCAAGAATCTTTGGGTGTGTTTCCTTCTTTTCAAAACTATGCATGGTCGCACATGTTCACAAGGATTTTTGGGAATTCAAAGTTTAGTACGGAAACTGAAATCATGTTGATGTTTGTCCAAAGCAAACGAGTTCTGGAAATTCAGGTGATTCCTTAGAAAGGTAACCATACACCTAGAAAAACCCAAAAAAAAAAAAGAAAGAAAAAAAAAACAAACAAACAAACACCATGAAGTGACTCTAAAGCTGAGTTTTGATTGCATGAATAATGAGAAATCACTTTGCATACTCGCATGAAAGCAAGGCTTACCGATCCTAAATGCATGCATTTGAGATGAAGAAAGGCCATCTTTGATAATCTTTTCACGAGGCTAAAATATATCATTTGCAGTCCCCTTTTGAGCCTAATAAATATTTCTTGAAAAATAACCTTGGCTAGGATCACACCCCACTAGGGGCAAGTGCGATGACATTGAAAAAACTTCAATGATTGAAAGTGCCCAAGCAATACTAGGGGGCATAAAAGAAAATTCTCAATCATTAAAGGTGCCCAAACAAAGCTAGGGGGCACAAAGAAAAATCCAAAGGATCAAGAGTTTTGAGCATAAAAAAAAAAAAAATAAAAAAAAATATTATGATGCTCAAAACCATATGAAGAAAACAAAAACAAAGAGAGTAAGCCCAAACCCAATACAAGGGGGCACGATAGACAATTTTTGAAAGACAGTCAAATGACAAAAGGTCAAGAAACAAGCACAAGTGATCCTTAGTCTTCAAATCCCTTAAACACCTTTTGAGCCTACAAATATCATTTTCTTCATAACCAAGAGCCCAAGCCTACATTACGTGCCTAATCAAGCCCTTTCTGATCAAAGGCAAGCAATCTGGATCGGTAGGCAATGCTCTTCTCATGTGAACCAAATCATTATTCATGCAAATAAAATATATGCTTTGAACCTCGGTTCTCAATAACCCTCAAATTGAAATTTAAACCTTTTCTGACAAACCAGAGGTCACTTCATATTTTTTACCAAAACCCAAAACAAGAAGTTTTCATCACTTCTGATAACCTCTCCATAGAAATCACTTGAATGTTTTAGAATGAGTTTTGCTTTGAATCGATGTCAAAATAATTTTTGTGTTTGGAATAACTTTGGAATTTCAAAAATTCTGCATGAAAACAACTCCTTGTCAAACCTTCCTTCATATAGCCTCGTCCACAAACCCGAATTGAACACTTGGGGGCATGATCAAGCTAGGGAGCAATAAAGAAACATATGATAGGGCAGGCTCCATGATTCCCATTCTAAGAAAATGTCGAGCAAAGTTGGCAACCCTTGAGATAAAGGGGCGGAGGACAAAGAAGTACGATGATATCAAGTCTTTCCTAGAGGTAAAAAATCACAAGAGATGACTCGAGTAAGCAAGAGCGAAGAAGCCATCGAAGTTCACTGCCAACACACTCCAACTTTTGAGAAAAGAAGAGACATCATGAAGAAAGGGGGACCTATTTTTTTCTCAGGTAAGTATACATGCATATTGATCATAATGCATTGCTTTTAACATTGTCAGGTCGGTGTTTCATCATCATCTTTTGGGTAGTGGTTTTCTAACCCTACCTCATTTTGAGTGCGCCTTTGAGCTCTCACCTCTTTCTGTGTGCGCCTTTGAGCTATCATCTCGGGTAGTGCGTTTTTTCTAACCCTACCTCATTTCGAGTGCGCCGTTGAGCCCTCACTTCTCAGGTAGCGCGTTTTCTAACCCTACCTCATTTCGAGTGCGCCTTTGAGCCCTCGCCAACATTTTTCTTGGGTAGGTCACCCATCATAATGAGACCATTTTTTTTCACATTCTTTCCACCTGGGTTGGTCACCCATGACAATGAGACCGCGTTCTTCATATTTTTTTCCATCTGGGTTGGTCACCCATTACAATGAGACCACACTTCATATTTTTTCCATTTTTGGGTAGGTCACCCATTACAATGAGACCGCACTTCATATTCTTTCTATTTGGGTAGGTCGCCCATCACAACGAGACCGTTCATCATATTTTTTCCAGCTGGGTTGGTCACCCATTACAATGAGACCACATTTCATATTTTTTTCCATTTTTTTGGGTAGGTCACCCATTACAATGAGACCGCACTTCATATTCTTTCTATTTGGGTAGGTCGCCCATCACAACGAGACCGTTCATCATATTTTTTCCAGCTGGGTTGGTCACCCATTACAATGAGACCACATTTCATATTTTTTCCATTTTTGGGTAGGTCACCCATTACAATGAGACCGCACTTCATATTCTTTCTATTTGGGTAGGTCGCCCCATCACAACGAGACCGTTCATCATATTTTTTCCATCTGGGTAGGTCACCCATTACAATGAGACCCCACTTCATATTTTTTCCATTTTCGGGTAGGTCACCCATGACAATGAGACCGCACTTCATCATATTTTTTCCATCTGGGTAGGTCACCCATTACAATGAGACCACACTTTATCATATTTTTTTCCATTTGGGTAGGTCACCCATTATAATGAGACCGCACATCACATTCTTTCTATTTGGGTAGGTAGGTCGCCCATCACAACGAGACCACCTTTTCATATTCTTTCCACGTGGGTAGGTCACCCATTACAATGAGACCACACTTCTTCACATTTTTTCCATTTTTGGGGTCGGTCACCCATACAATGAGACCAGCATTTTTCCAGGGTTAGTCACCCGTACAATGAGACAGCATTTTTCTAGGGTTCGTCACCCGTACAATGAGACCAACATAGGGTTCGTCACCCGTACAATGAGACCAGCTTTTTTTCTAGGGTTCGTCACCCGTACAATGAGACCAGCACCAGGGTTAGTCACCCGTACAATGAGACCAACATTTTTTCTAGGGTTCGTCACCCGTACAATGAGACCAGCTTTTTTTCTAGGGTTCGTCACCCGTACAATGAGACCAGCACTAGGGTTCGTCACCCGTACAATGAGACCAGCAGCACTAGGGTTCGTCACCCGTACAATGAGACCAGCATTTTTCTAGGGTTAGTCACCCGTACAATGAGACCAGAATGAGGTCGCCAGATGGGATCTCATGTAGCTTTGGTTAAAGGGAATCGCCAGATGGGATTTCAGGTTGACCGAGTTACACATATTTTCGTTCCAAGTTGAATGAGGTCGCCAGATGGGATCTCAGGTAAACCCAATGTGTGGGCAGGTCGCCCGTGAAAATAGACTATTGGGAGAGTGTGGGTCGGTCGCCCGTGAAAATAGACTTGAGTGAGTATGTGTGGGCAGGTCGCCCGTGAAAATAGACTTGAGTGAGTACGTGTGGGTAGGTCGCCCGTGAAAATAGACCAAAACAGATCAGTGTGAGTGTGTGGCAGGTCGCCCAAGATAATGAAATCATTTTCCTTTTGTTTTCTTTACAAAGCTTACTATGCAAAATTTTTGAGGAGTTTTGCTTCGTAAGCATTGTAAAGAGGGGGCATCTGTTGCTACCCAATTTTGACCCATGTTTTGATATATTTTCAAAAAATCCAAAAAAATTGAGAAAAGCAAAGAAAATCAAAAAATATGTTTTTTAATATATTTTTCGTCATTTTTAGCATTTTCAACGTCGTCTAAAAAAGAATTTAATTTTTTAAGGGTCTTTCAAACGCGTTCGACTTTTCACGCGTCGTTTTTAAAATCATTGATTTTCCGCATCGAGTCGACGTTGATATTGCTCATTTTCAAAAAATTACAAAAAAACAAGAAAAATCAAATTTTACAAAAAAAGAAAGTTAAGGGACCAATGTTGAAAACTTGGTAATATTTTTTGCCTATAAATACTGGTTTCTAACACTTGCAAAGGGGGGGCAATTTTGAAACTTCAGCAAAAATACAAAAAAACCCTAACCCTAAACAAAAAAAAAAGAAGAAGACCTGCCTCATTCTACCCAAAGGAGCCGCCCCCCCGGTTTGAATTTTTTGAACCTCCAGCCGTTGCTCCTTCTCGCCCAAGGCCCCTTCCCCTCTGGTTTGAATTTTTTTTTTTTCCTTCAGTCGGAGCCAAACAGAGCAGCCCCCAGCCGGTTTGAATTTTCTGCTTCCCCTTAGCAGCCGGCACCAGCCAAACAGCCCCTCCCCAAACCCCCGGTTTGATTTTTTTTCTTCCTTTCTCCCTCACCAGCGGCGACACTCCCAGCCCCCTCATTTCCTTCAACAGCCGGCCTATTTCTTCTTCCTCCTTCGGTTTCCATCAACACCGGTTTTTCTTCTCAGCCGACAACACAGACCAGTAGCCGCCAGCTCCACCGTAGCTTCAACAGCCCGAGCTCAGCCTCACACCGGATCAGACCTCCCTTCCCTCAGCCACCGGGCAACAGGCGACCCATCGCCTCCACAGCAGCGACGGCCACCACAGCAGCTGGCCACTACCCCTTTCTCCCTCTCCGGGTCAACGAACAGACCCGACCACAGCAGCAAGCAACCACCGATCTCCTCCTTCAACCGACCACCGCCAGCTCCCCCTACAACCGCCGGCCATCCAAAGGTAGAGGAGAAGACGAAATCCACAACAAATTGGCCCGCCGTGAAGTCGAAGATGGAGAGGAGAAGCAGATCTGTAACGGAAAGAAAAATTAAAACCGACTGCTGTTGTGTGTGTTTTTGTCCTTGTTGCAGGCGACGATAACCCTCACCGCCGGTGGAGGAAGACAGGGAAGAAGAAGGCGCTCCCGATCCACTGGTTTTCGGCCTTCATCGGCGGCGCGTGAACCCACGCGCCGCCAGTGGTGGTGGCGCGGGGGAGGACGCGCCGCCAGTGATTTCTGCCCCAGCAACCTTCCAGAACACTGTTCCTGCGGTTCTAAACGGATTTCCCTGCACTTCTTGGACTATTTAGGGACTGTTTTGTAGTTTTAGAATTGTTTAATGTAATTTGTTTAGTTTTGATTTTTTTTTTTTTTTGTAATTTATATTTTGTAAATATGGATGTAAAAGAAAACAAAAGAAAAGGAGAAAGAAAAAGAAAAAGAAACAAAAAATAGTGAAAGTGTATGTGTGTGTTTATTTTTTTTATTGAATTATTTATTTATTTTCTCTTTTAATGATAGAATTGCAAATATATTAAAGAAGAATTTAATTTTTTGATCGGATCACGGGTAAGAATTATTAACTTATACGTAAGTGATATTTCTAATTTCCGATGAAAAGACAATTATTAAAACTTCTTTAACACATCAAATTCGCGAAGCAACTTACCTCAGGTAGGGTGCGTTAGGGGTGCTAATACCTTCCCTAACCACAACCAGTCCCTTACCCGTGAATCTCTGACAAGACCAGTACATCCGGTTTCCTAGTAGCCCGAAATCAATTACTAGGTGGCGACTCCAACGAACCAAATTCAAGCAAACAACAACGAGACGAAAAATCGCCAGCCGATGCCGCGCGCTGATTTTTTTTTGGGGTGCGACAGCCTATATTGTTATGTATCTTACACAGCTTTGGAGCTTAGGAATCCGGAATACTCATCGTCAAGTGCTTGTGGAAGATCCCAGTGAAACAATGTTACAAAAGGTGTTATGCCTGTGCATAATTAACATTAATCAGAAACCAAAAGCAAATATCAATGGTAGAGCTTGGAGTACTGCAAGGTAGATCACCATTAGCTAAGAGCTCATTGATGAGATTGTTGTAGAATCTGACACCCAGAGGGTTCACTCCTCCACTAATTTTTCCCTCTGAAAATGAAAGAAGAATCAATTATGAATATCATATGAACATAATTGTGATGCCGAAGAAATTGATTTGAGTGATTTTCGTACTCGGTAACACTCTTGACCAAGAGATGGAGAACCTAAAAGAGTCCAGGCCAATTTTTTTCATCAATTGTATGTCCTCCTGTGACATTTTATACTAAATATTAGTAAAACGGAATTTCTTTAGAATATACATATATAAGTTTGCTATATGATACGAAGATATACATGGTGCAAAATTGAGTGGCCATACCTTGTATCGATGATAAAAGTCGATAGCTACATTTCCTGTGCTATGGTCCCAAATTTTCTCTGCAAGTACATCGTAATTTTTATTTTTAATCCAAGTTCCCCGTTAAATGGATAGTAAAATTGCATATAAAAGCCGAGAAGCCAAGTTTAGAGAAATGGACCTGGATGCTGTTTAGTGAAGGTGTCCCAAATACTTGGTCCCTTTCCATCAATATATGCTGCTCCTTCAGACTTAGAAACACAGAAAAAGCAAGGGGTAAATACAAGCATATGAAAGCAAGAAAATGCTCAAGGTTCACCGCGTAATTAAACGCAGCAACAAGTTCATTGCACTGACTCTAAGTGCTGTGTACCTGATAAGCAGCAGTGCCAGCTCCAAACGTGAAATCTTTCGGAAAACTTGTCCTGTTGAAGGGCATTGAGTAACGGCTAGGTTTTGCACCGTGGGTGCTCGCTAACAAGCCAGCAACGACTACGAAAGGGAGGAGGAAGGCTCCTTGAATATTTGCCATTACTCGATAGCTTGAATGCTACAACTTCACTTCAAGCCCCTTTATATTGTTACAAAAGGTGCCTTTTCACTCGTTCTGAATCATTATTAATTCTTGATGGAGACGATTCTCATAATGTATCTATCCATCTTATCAACAATAATATATCAAAGAATATTTGTGCCAACTGGATTTTTCTGATCCACGCTAGCTAGACTATAGACTATACGCTTGACAAATTTTTTTATATAAAAAAACTAAGCCATATGGATTTTTATTGTGCATTTTGCATCGTGCATTCTCTCAATATGGATTTTTTCAAATTTCATTTTTACATGATTGTCAAGGTTTGGTTAGACCTCAAAATATAAGTTGATTAAATATATTGTTATTTCAATTTTTTTAAAAAAAAATAATTCTAAAACTTATTTTAAGCATTTTGTTTATTTTGAGTTGGTCTTCATTACATGTTTTATTTTGATTTTTGTATGATTAATTGGTTTTTATTTGCTTTTTATATGGTTTTTTTTTCTTGAATTTTTGTAAATCCTAATCACATTATTATCAATCATCTAATTAATTGAGTTTAATGACATTGAAAAAAAATTCAATAATCTTCACAATTGTTATGTTATAGGAAAAAATATTCTGATCCACAGCAAAATTACTCTGAACAATTTTGTCTCCACCTCGATAATTTGCCGGTCTTCTAATATTTGTGGCGTCTTGGTTGATGAGAGGTCCAGTGGTTGCATCCCACACTACAAAAATAAGTCACCAAACAAAATTATTACCGCCAAAATTATAAGAGGTCCAGTGGTTGCATCCCACACTGCAAATATAAGTCGCCCGACAAATTATTGTCTGAAGGAACGATCTCGGGACAGCTTAATAAATCTGAACTGGTCCCACAGCTTAATCGATTCTCAACATAAAATTCTTATACATATATTGTAAATAATATGTTTTGGGATAGTTCCTTTCATGAGTGACAAGCCTAAATTCTTGTGTGCTATGCCAAACACAATTACGATGCATTCCTCGAAAAAACAACTAGAGATGATAATGCATAGGATCTAAAAGTTCACAGAACAAGCTGGATGGCAATACCTTTATCAAACAGTGTAGTGTCATGGTGATCATTTTCTTGAATCAGGATAGTAAAAAATAATATAAATAAAAAAAAATAAGAAATTTTTTTATATATATGAGTAAAAAAATAAAATGAGAGTCGTTATCTAGTATTTTGATCATTGGAAACTTTAATTAGTCTCAGAGTTCGGGTAAAGCGACTAGTTGCATAAAAAATAAAATATTAGTACCCTTAAGATACCTTCAATAGGGTAAGTTACATAGTTTGTTTGTTTAATATAAACTAAAGTATTGTTGTGTTTTCTAATCAATCATATATCTAAGGTTTAAGAAAAGATATTCACAATAAGAAGATCCTTATCTTATGAGATTAAAAACCTAATCGTTCCAATGTTAATATAAAAAAATAAAAACTATCTTTTTATTTACTATCAAGAATATATCTTACGTATAATTTTACAATTTCATATACTAACAGAAAAGATAAAATAGAAAAGAATTTTTGGTATTTTAAATTTAATAAAAAAAATATGTCTTATGTATAAGTTTATAATCTTATATATTAAAAAAAAATAAAATAAAATAAAAATTCTCTTAGGCCCACTTAACTTGTCTAATATTTTATATATTAGACAACTTGTCTAATAAAATTTTCCTTTATTTAATTTTTTTATTTTCTTGATCTAAAACAAATATTTGTCAATACTTGTCTACTTTTGAGGCTAAGTTTTCCATTTATGATCATTTAATGGATTAAAGTTTTTACCTAAAACCCATTTATGATCAATTTATTTTTAAATATATACTTGGGTCCACTTAACTTATATCTTGTTCATTAATTCATTTAATAATTTGCTTGATTAAGTTTGACTAAGTTCTCTATCTTTAATTAAAATGAATTTCTAAAATGCAATAACTTCCAAATGTGAGCCTATTTGTAAGAGAGATTAAATAAAGGAATAAAAATAAATTTTACAAAACTTTCATAGACTAAAGTGAGATTTGGCGAGGAACTAAATTCTCTTATAATAATTCTTTAGGCGATTCTATAACCAAACCCAAATCTAAAATTGAGATAATGTTTAATCAGCTCATATATGATCCATTTATATTAATCCATTTATCAATTATAAGCTTATTATAAGCTTTGAAATATATAGGTATGAATCAATTAAAGAATATCGACAACTTTTGCCACATTTAACTTTAGATCCAAGTAAAACTTGAGAAAAAATCTCCAAAACTTGGAATCTCTTCCAATACCACTAGATGTTGATGTTTATGTGTTTGGGAATATAATTATGATTGATTTTCAAAATGTTTTTCACTTGAAGATACATCACAATAATATATATTTTTTTATTTTTTAAAAAATTATTTTTGACATCAATATATCAAAATGATATGAAAACACAAAAAAAATATTAATTTGAAGTAAACAAAAAAATAAAAAAAAATTCAATTTTTTTCAAAAACGCTTTTAAAACACAAAAACAAACAGGACCATTTTTATCTCTTATTCTTTTTCCTTAACAATTAATCTATTTTTTTTCTTTTTATAAATTTTGAACCCAACTTTGATAAAATTAATTAATTTATAAAAGGCATGTTTTTTGAAACTTGGCTAAATAACCAATACTATTAGGAATAATGTTTGTGTGCAAAATCTATATTCATAACAACATCATTTTATTTCAAAATATTTTTTCAATCATTGTGATTCTCCCATAAATTTTGTCAACCGAGATATTATATCGGGTAATTAATTTTTTTTTTTTCTTAAATACACTTACAATAATTAGAGACTGTTTCTTCACGCTTGAAAACAAATTACCCGGACCCAACAGTGAAACACGTTCAAGTTATCTAGCCCTTTAAACAGTACAAGTAAACAATGGCTTGCAGAATGCTTCACACGTGAAATGCATGGTGAGGAAGCTCGCGTCTCTGCACTGATTGGTGACAGGCAGACAAAAATTGTAAAGCCACCTCCTCAAATTCAAATTATCAACAGGCTGAAATTAAAGAAGGTGACATCTATCCCTTCCAAAAAAAAAAAAAAAATCTTATAAACGGGAACGGATAGCGGATAAATTCCTGTTTTTTTTAAATAGTATTTTTAAAAATTTTAAATTTTTTTATTTTTTTATTTTAAATTAATATTTTTTTAATATATTCATATCATTTTGATGTACTGATATTAAAAATAATTTAAAATATATATATTTTTAATAAATTTTTGAATAAAAAATACTTTAAAAACAAACACAATCATACTCCCAAACATTATCTAGATAAAAAATTATATTTCAGACCATTCCATTTTTCAACATTGATTACTCCTTTTAGAAGGATTTTTAAAAAAAAATAGAATTTGTAGTTCATAGATCTCTGTTTCCATGAAATTACTTAGATTAATTTTAAAATCTGCAGACTCAGGTTTTTTTTTTAATTATAATGTTGCATTCGATTAAGTCATGGAAACGAAAATAAAAATACAAGAAGAGAAAAAATATGTTTGTTCAAAGAAAAAAGGTAAGAATATAAAATAAATTTACTTTTGAATAGTTTTGAAGCAGATTTATATAATTTCAAATCAATAATAAATACAGGGAAACATATATTTTGTTCTCATTGTTTTTCTCTTCTCTTCTCTATCTAGATATAGTAATTAAATGCTATCTAATAGATAATTTAATAGTAGTATATACTTTTATAAATGTAGATGAAACCAAATATAAATTCTATCCTATTTTATTATTTTAATTATTTTAAAAAAATAAAGGCTACATCGTTATCATCAATTATTAAAAAATCTTGAGGCACATGGTTATTAATTAATATGGACAGAAGGAGATATTTCGCAATAAAAAAAGGACATGGAATATGGTGTTGTCACAAAAAACAAAAAAAGCGACAGATGGGAGTACGTTCTTCTCAGTTTTTGTGTTCGGAAGAGTTGTTATAATTATTTTTAAAATATTTTTATTTTTAAATATATTAAAATAATATTGTTTTTATTTTTTAAAAATTACTTTTATATTTAAAAATATTAATTAAAATAAAAAATAAAAAAAATTAATTTTTTAAAAAATATATTTTTAAAATATAAAAATAAGTAAAAAAGATGTGTGATGGATTGCTGTGGGGGGGGGGGGGGGGGAAGGATTGTGATACGGGGCATCTCAGCTGCGGAGTGTTGTTTGTTTCAATTATTGTCCGAAATGCTCAGAAAGACTGCCAGAGGGGCATGGGCTCACGTGGCCTTTAAATCCTCTTGACCTTTTCGAAAATTAAAACTCACCTGTCTCTGGGGCCTGCAATTAGTGCATGAAGCCCACGTCTCGGGAACTGTATTATTATCCTCTTGACCTTTTCGAAAATATATGGATATTTATTATCTTTTTATTATTTAAAATAATAATATACATGCGAGTTGGTTTAATATGATTCAATTAACCAGTAAAAAAAATATAAGAAATAAATTAAAAAAAAATTTGACCTGATTCCTTAGTTATTCCTAATTTAAAATTAAATCGTGTGAATGATTATTTATTTCAATATGACTCCGTAAACTTAGCCGGTCTAAAAATATTATGATCGACTGATAAAAAAAATCTAAAAATAAAATCAAGAGAAAAAAATAAAATTGATATATAAAACCACTCGACCTAATTTTCTTGCTTAGCTTGGGTTTAAACTTAAACCAATTGGGAGTTTTCCTGTCATGACTTGTTAGATTGGTTGTTGCAAAGAAGTAGGAGAATGAAATTGAATTTAAAAAAAATTGAAAAAAAAAACCCTTTTGATCCGACTTTTTTATTTAGTCTAAGTTTAAAATTAAATTATATAGAAATCATTCTAATATGATCCAATTAACATGACTGATTAAAAAATAAATTCAAACCTTAAACAGTTTAAGAATAAAATTATATATAAAAAAAAAAAAAAAAATTAAAAAAAAAAAAAAAACAACAACCACAACCTTCTTACAACAACAACCACAACTTTCTTATAAAATAGTCTTAGAGAGACCATTTCTTAAAGTTTTCAACTACTTCATCACATTTATACGTTTAGTTTTACAAGTTGAAAACCTTGAAACATAGGAATATACATTTAACATTGTTAAAGTAATTTAAATTAATATAAAAAATATAAACATAAGAGAAAAGAAAACTAGAGTTCTCGTTAATCTATTTATTTTGAAGTTTTTATTTTAATTTAAATATAAAAAATATATATAGAATAAACTAAAAATATTATTCTATTTTTAATAAATAAAACACGCTAAATGTATTTCTTAACATCATTTATACTTACATGTAAACATTTTAAACTTTTCATTCCTAATCTATACAAGTCTCCCATCCATGCATGTAAATCAACACTAAAGGTTCAGCTTTGTTTTTTACAGGCCACGTGGCTTTAGTTATTGATTTGCACGATTTCCAGTGTGCAGAATATCCATTATTGGGATGCTTTTTTCAGTCCATTCTTGTCGTCAATTCCAAACGAACAGTGTAGCCATCACTCCATTCAAGATTTGTAAAAAAAAAAAAAAAAAAAAAAAAAAAGAAGAAGAAGAAGAAGAAGAAAGAAGAAGAAGAAGAAGATTTGTCTATACCGACCATGCAAAGTGCTGGCACCAATCCTGTCCAAATCCAAACACTATTCATATATTTTGAACTGTCAAAATTTATGAATTATCTTTAAATATTTTTCTTTTTGTTATTTTATTTTCAAGATCATTCTTTTTTTTTTACTCCCCCAAATCTAGAATCTTAATTTTTACCCGCGGTTATAGGGTTCTTGGTGTCCCTTTATAGATTAAAAAAAAAAATAGTTATTTAAATCTGATTTGAGAGTGCAGTTGAGATTACTTTTAAAATGATTTTTACTTGAAAATGCATTAAAATAATATATTTTTATTTTTTAAAATATTATTTTTGATATTAGTATATCAAAATAATTTGAAAACACCAAAAAAATATTAATTTGAAGTAAAAAAAATAAATAAATAATTCAAATTTTTCAAAAAATTTTTTAAAATTAAAAAAAAAACAAATAGGATTAAATTGTGGAAACCTTACCAAAAAAACCGATCCTGAGTTTTCAAAAACCTTTATTCTTTCCTCAAAAAGATCTTTATTCTTGGGAATTTCAACGTGCAAGGAAAAAAAAATTTAAAATCTAACCAGAGATTTGATTATATAGGATAAGGCTTAGATAATGATTCTTAAAGAGTTAACTTGAATTTACCTTCAACTTTTTTTAAAAAAAATCAAAATAATATTATTTATTTTTAAATAAAAAATAATCCAAAAAATTGATAGTTAGTTGTGATCGGATCAGGTTTAGATTAGTTGAGTTATTCAAGTTTTTTTTTTTTTTTTTTTTTTTTAGCCTAGACTAATTCAGATCCTGAACCCATCGGATCCCAAACGAACCTGCTGGTTCGTTCCAAGTTTGGAAACGATGAATAAAAACCCCGTATATATACAAATGAGGAAAACACTTTGCTAAGGCATTACCTGTGGGCTGCAGCTTTATGCCCACAGTTCAAAAAAAGAAACTCAAATTAGCCTTCAAGATATCATGTACTTTCAATTTCACCCCTAACATAAACATTTACCAATTAGGTATTTATGCAGATGCATGAGCATGAAGCACATTGTGCCCTACTATTTAAGGCTCAGTGCCAAGGTCAGTGGTGGCTCATTCATGGTTATCTCCAAATTGGCTAAAGCATAAGTCCGCAGAGTCACGAAAATCATTCCTGCACTTAGAATCGACTAAGTAATTGACGAACAATTAATTAAAGTCGAGCATAGCGAGTTAAAGTCTTAGTTAACATTTGTTATGCCATTGATAGTAAAGGCAAGCACTTGGATAATTGGGGGGGAATTTGACAATTTGGAAAAAAATTTAAATTCTCCAAAAAAAAAATCTCAAAATTCTACAACCCAAATTTTATTTTTGATTCTCCCAAATAGTTTTTTTTTTTTTAATTATATTTGAGAAAATTCAAGAACTTCTCTAATTTTCTAAATAATCTGAACATCTTCTTTTCGGCCCAACAAACTTCCAAGAATTCAGGCTTTAGACAATAATATTGGGCTTTAAGTAATTTACGCATATATTAATAAAATAAATAAACAAAATAAATTTTGGATAATACGCAGTAACGATTTTTTCCTTAACCTGAATTTTTTTAAATTTTATTTTCGGTGAATTTTACCCCGATTAATGTATGAAAATTCGGATAATTCAAAAACCATGTAAGGGATATTGGAAGTAAAGTATTCTATAAGAAAAGGCAAAATGAGGGAGAAACCAGGGAATTTTTTAGTGAAGGTTTCCCATACACTTGTTCCTTTACCATCTTCATTTCCAGCACCTTCATACTGTAAAATCTCACATAAATTAATATATAAACCCAGCATTAATCATGGGAGATGTATAGGAACATTTTGTCTTTACATATGCCCAGAATTCATTTCGGCCTTTCAATTAATTTCTAAACAGATGGAGTCTAAAAAATTATTAACAATATTAAAGGAAACAAATATGAAAATGAAAAACCTGCCGGGAAGTTGCTACGATTAATGGCAGCCAAGTCGGAATCCTTCAAGCCATCGATCTTCGCTACTGTGAACCACTGACAAAACCAAGAAAATGAAAAACAGGCGAAGAAGGCCTTTAATTTCCATGGTAATTAGTTGCTTTTTGCTATACAAACATTCTCTAAACCCTCCATTTATATATATATATATATATATATATTAGGAGCATGCCTGGAACGTGGCATTTTTTCTTTTGTATGCTCTCATAGTAATTAAGAGCCATGTGTATATTCCATGAACACATCTCACAAATGTAACTTCAAATCGTGTCATCACCTACCACCAGAAGAGTAAAAATTGCGAAGTATAGAAAGAAGGAAGGAAGGAAGGAAAGAAAATGCTGGTCATCATTTTAGACATATTATATAAATGCATTTGGATGAGTTTCTAGTAGACTGAAAATATAAATGTTTCCAATCCTTATTGATCTCCATTGAATAATTATAGAAATAAAAGGAATGACGCAGTTTGAGTTTGAACCATCCTTGATATCGATCTATACCCAACCCAGCATTTTCATTTTAATCTATATATATATATAGTTTCTTTTATGCGGGTTTACTTTTGGATTTTGTTTCATGAGTTTCTTTCCCTTTTTTTGTTTTGCCTTTGTTTGGGGACTTTGTTCGATAGCATTATGATTTGTGAATAGAAATTTATTAATTAATTTTCAAGCTTAATTAACTCAAGCACTGAACCATCCTCCACCTATACCAAACTCAGTATTTTTATTATTTATTTTGCAAATACATATATAATTTTTATGTGTGGATTTGATTTTTGAATTATTTTATGTGTTTTATTTTCTTTTGCTTTATTTAGAGATTTTATTCAATTATAATATGATTTGTGAACAAAGATTTATTACATTTTTAAGCTTTGAAAATTTTGATATTCAGTTTTATCTATTTCCTCACCGATGGTTATTTTTAATAATTTTTTATTAGATTAACATCGTGCTTTGCTAAGAGTCAAATGAAATGTTGTTTTACCTTAAAAAAATAAATGTGCAGGAGTTGGATATATCAAGTATAAAAAGAGAAATAAGAATAAAAAAGGTAACTCATAATTCTCCTTTTTCTTTCACATATCTCGACCGGAATAGTTATTTTAAAATGAACTAGATAGGGATACCATGATATGACGCGGACTAGTCAAAATTGTTTCCAACATAAAACAGATACTATGATGACACAAACTTCCTTAAAACATGGGTCATTGACTCGATGGTATTAATAATCTCGACTAATACACATATTACAAAAAAAATGCAATAACAATAAAAAAAAAAACTTACAAAAAAATTAACAACATAGAAAAGGCTGAAAAAAACCCAAATCGATTTCATCTAAGTTAACATGCCAGATACGTGACCTGGTTGTAATATTTGGATAACCCTATCGGAAAAAAAACTGAATAACACTACCAGAAAATCAATAAATACAAATGAAAATACCGAGGGAATATTTCCGTCGGTAAATTTTCGAGAGATTTTACCGACGGAAATATTCTCTCGGTATATACCGAGGGAATTACCGTGGGAAAAAAAATTAAAACAAAGCAAAAAAAAATAATGACGTGTCATTTTTTACCAACGGAATTACCGACGGAATCCGTTGGTAAACTGTGAACACTGTTCATTATGTCAATTACAAAGGGAATTACTAACGGAATTTTTCGTCGGTATTTTCCAGAGAGCTCCAGAACTGTTCATTTTCCAATTGCACTGTTAATTGTTTTACTTTACGGACAAAATCACCGACGGATTGAAAATTCATCGGTGTGTTTTGGCGGTTTTCTGAAAAAATTCAATTGATTTAAAATTTTCATTTAAATATTACAGACGGAATCACCGACGGATTGAAAAATCATCGGTAATTTTTAGCGGTTTCTGAAAACTTTTTACGAAATTAAAAATTTAAATTAAATATTACCGATGAAATTACCGATGGAATAATTAAAAAATATTAATATTTAATTATCCATCGGTAACGCACCCCAATAAAAAACCTGAATCCGCTTATTTCACAAGAGACAGACTCATTATTTCTTTTTCTTCTTCTGCTACTTCTGCTTCTTCTTCTTCTTCTTCTTCTTCTACTTCTACTTCTACTTCTACTTCTTCTTCTTCTTCACTATATGTAAAAAACATCAATATCTATTTCTTTCTCTTCTTTTCTCTCCTCATCACCTTCTCTTTTCCTCCATGCTCGGGTATGTCTTCTTCTTCTTTCTTCTTTTATCCTTTTAGTTTTTTTTTTAATTAATATGCTTTATGAATTTTTTTTCCTTAGCTTCACTTGCAAGTATATTAAGGTAAGATTTTTCTTTTTTCTTATTTTTTCATGATTTTTTTCACTATATTTGTTTTTTATTTAATTTTAATTGATTTTGTTCATAATAATTGTATAAATGTTGTTGTGAGATTATTTTTTTTTCATATGAGATCAATTTTTAGTTGATTTATTTATAGGATTTTTTAAATTTTTAGCAATTGCAACTTCATTTTTTTAGTTGAATTAATTTTTTTGTTTTATTTATTTGTTGCAAATTTGTTTGAGTTGATTTTCTTATTCTTTTTTCCAAGTATTTTGAGTATATATTATACAATGTTGATTTATGTTAATTTAATTATTTTATAATTTTATAAAATGAATTTTTTTTTTAAAATGTTTTTAACTAATTACCGACGGAAATTTCCGTAGGTAAATCCGTCGGTAATAAAAAAATATTTTTACCGACATGTCTGTTTCGCCAGTAAATCCATCGGTAATATTATTATCGATGGATTTACTGACGGACAAAAAATTACTGACGAAAGATTCACCGATGGAAATTCTCCGTCGGTGATTTCGTCGGTAAATTAATTACTGATGGAATATGTGTCTTACGCCGATGGAAAAATTCCGTTAGTAAAACTGTTAAATCTTGTAGTGTAAAACTATGAAGTTTAATTAACAAACAACCTAATGTTGAAGGGTAGAATTGAAAAAAAAAATAAGTAAAAAAAATCTGAGTCAACCTAGGTTAACCTGTTAATTTTGTGACCATGAACACATGATTGAAATAACCCTATAAAAAAGAGATTTGAGAAAAAAGCACAAGGACCAATTCCCAATAAATCAAATATTAAATTATGAAATTAGAAAAAAAATAATTAAAAAGAAAGACCTAAGAAAAAAATTAGAGTCTAACATGTGTTAACTTCGCGATTCGTGACACTGGTTATGAACTCGAGACTAACCCCATAGAAAAAAAATCTTAAAAATTAATGAAGAAAAATTCTAAATCATCAAAATGCTAAGAGATTAAATTAAAAAAAAAATACAACAAAAAAATGATCCAAAACAAAAGAAATAACAATTAAAAGAATAAGGACTAAATTTGATATAAAAATAATTTGAAATCAAATATTGAAGGATGAAATTGACAACAAATTCAATTAGAAAATGATTAAAAATAAACAAATAGCAATAAAAATAATAAGGATCAAATTTGATATAAAAATTAAATAAAACTAAATGATGATGGGTGAAATTAAAAAACAAATCAAAGAAAAGATAGAAATTAAAAATAAAACAAATAGCAATAAAAAAAATAAAGACCAATTTTAAAATAAAAAATAATTTAAATAACAACTTTATATTTTGACAAGGAAAAAAGAGAGAAAAGAGAGATAAAGAGAAAAAAATCTACTAAAATTTAACCATTATTTCATTCATGAACACGTGTGACACCATTGGAAAGAGGACGTTGAGGCGCTTTTAAATCCACTCCAAAAGGTGGAGTTTTGTGGAGGGGCAATTTCACATGCGCCGCTTAAAAGGTATAAATATCACTTCCTCACTGGAATGTGTTCCTATAATTTTTTTTAATAATATTTATATTACTCAAAAGATCAAATCTCCTCTATAAAAAAATAAAAAACAAGAAAGCTTTTGGATGCAAGTTTAATAATTTTTGCTTGTTTTGTAAGAGTAATACAATCTTTATATTGTGTCTTTAAAACTTAAAAAGATCAAATTTCTCTATTACAACTTTTTTAAGATATTTTGTTTTTCAAGGAGTATAATCATTACATTGTATTACTCTTAACAATTATTCCTAATCAAACTCATAACAATCATGTATCATTATAAAAAGATCATTCTACCCTCGCACCAATGCCATTCTTTTTCATTTGAAAGAGCGAAATGGTAATTATTCATAAATAAAAATGGTAATTAAATGCTGTGGCGAATATTCATATGTATCTAGCTTCTTCTTTTCCCCAATCCATTTCGGCCTGCACAAATTCACACGGCTATACACGTATAAAAGATAATCTTTGTTGGGTGTATTAATGGGCCTCACCATTGGTAAACAGTTCTTGTAAACATTAGCTATGGAACCTTGCTAGATAAGCATGAAGAACCAGTGAAAAGATATATTGGTTCTTAATAAGGTAATATTCACGCACAGAACCAGCTATTTTAACCAATATCAATAAATTTCTATACCTTGGACTAAGAAGAAACGTACAGCTAAAATTCAAGAATTTTTTCAGTGTTACACCTCACAGCCTCTAATGTTCTTTTTTTGTAAGAATTGTTACTTTAACTTGAGCTGGCCATGAAGAACTAATATCATGTTTAATTCTGTCACACAAATCTAACAATAATTCGGAGTGTGGTATTTAAATCTCCTCCTCATCCTTCTTCTTAGTATCTGTCTTTGAAAATGGCAAGAAAATCACCATTGGTTGCGTTCTTCTTTCAGTTGATCAACTCCCTTTTCACCCTATCTGGTCTAGCCATAGTGTCATATGCGCTATATTGTTTATTAAAACTGAAAGCCGCAGCACCGCCACCTCATGTTCATACAAAGCATGAGATTGCTAGAGCACTTCTGGGTTCTGATCAAGATATATCCAAATGGCTGTCTAATAAGCTTCCTGCTGCTTGGTAAGCCAATCAATTAATAAGTTGTTGAAGAAGTAGCACTCCTTTATATCATAACCAGTTCATTTCGTTCTAGTTCCTTTGTCATCTCTAAGTTTTTGGTTCTTGTTGGTCAATCATATGTATTTACGAAGGATAACCTATTGGACATGTTTTATATTTGCATATCTGTTCATTGTTATTCCTTGTGAGTGGTCATTGATTCGTAGACAAAAGAGAAAAGATCGTATCACAGGAAATATGGGAATTTTCTCTGCTAGATGCGATGCTGAGATATGTGAAAATCAATTTGGACCTTGATTTCCATGTTAACCTAACCTTCTTTATTCAATCATTAGTGCAAATTCAGAAATCTTTGATACAAAAAAAAAAAAAAAAAAAAGGGAATTCTTCAGCTCCTTCAAGCTTTTGGCACTTATCCTACAATTAGTGTTAGGTATCTTGACATGGATTCTTCTTTTTGTTGTGTATCTGGCTAATTATAAGTATTGAATGCCTTATAATTCTGCCATTCCTCTGACTTGATTTCCTGTTTTTCCTTCTCTCTAATTTTTCCTTATGAAAACTAATGTTATATCAAACTTTTCCAGGTTTATTTATCTTCTACTAGTAATTGGCGCATCCCTTGTCATAATTTCCAGTGTCGGGTGCATAGGAACTGCAACCAGGAGCCCATGTTGTCTATGCTTTGTATCCTCAAGTGATTTGTGATTAATTTTGATGTGTAATTATCCCTCGATTTGCTTCATATCTGTCAAGAAATCCTCTGGGTTTGATTAGCGATTTCTTAACAGTTTGTAGTACTCTTTGCTCCTAGTTGCGCTTTTCGTGGCTCAAGTTGGAGTTGCTTCCTTCATGCTCTTTAATCACAACTGGGAACAGGTAATGTCACTGCATTGCTCTTGATTAGTTGTATTATAGTTCAAGATGAACCGGAACATTGGTCTCTAGTAGTCTGCAAAAGGTCATGAAAATTCATATTACTTGAAGGCTGAAGCAAGGTCCAGGTCTTCTTACAGTTGTAAAAGAACATCATGCCATCAGGATGTAATTTCTGATGGATTCCAATCTTATTTCTACCTTTTTGCTTTCGTTTTCTCTTCATTGTAGGGTTAATGTTGAATTCTGTGATCTACTATATGCTTGTCTACCACATGAAAATTACAATTGCAGAATCTGACGCAGGATTTTGTTTTTCAACACAGGTTGTTCCTAATGACAGAAGTGGCAGTTTCCACTCAACCTACCACTTTCTCACTATTAACTGGAAAATCATCAGATGGGTTGTTATTGGTGCACTTGTTCTAGAGGTAAATCAATAAAAAAAATTGATTTGTGGCAACTTTAATATCACTTTGTGTTTGGTAATGTGATTAACTCTTGATTTTGCAAAGATGAATTTTGTACCGAGTATGATGATATAATATCTTTGTATCAAGAACGTCTTTAAGCCCAAACGAACGTTAAAAAATACTCTTAAACGCAGTCTAAACTCATTACTAAACACGGCCCTTTTAGTATTAATTATAATAATATTTCTTTCATTCTTAACAGGCCATCGCTATAGTATTGGCTTTATACTTGAGATATTTGAGCAGAGTTTCATACCACCTGGATTACCATAGAACAGTTGTTTATCCTGACATGACGAGGAGAAATTCTGAGAAGAGGAGGAACCCAGCTACTGCTGCACCCTCAGCTAGAGGAACACAAGAGATGACAGGCGCAAGATCTACTAGTAAAACAGGGAATAGAAAAACAGGGGGGATAAGCTGAGATAGTTATTTATGCTATCATTTTATCCTTAAATTAGTGGTGCAATGGAAATTGTTCAGTGACATTGAAGTTTGGTTGTTTCTTCTTCTTATAAAACCACAAGATGGAAAGCTATACTCTCTCATGATATATGATTTGTGATCCAGCAATTTTGCTTGATTGATTTAGCACTTCCCTTGTCATAACTCAATTTTAAGTTTTTTAAAAAATAATAATTAAGAATTAAGTTAGGACGGTATAAATTGACAGTTTGAGGAGTAATAAGAATGAAATTATAAAATTAGAAGTCCATTTAGCTAAAAATTAAAATGATTGATATGTTTAGGGACTTAATTAAACTTTGAATTAATTTAATTAATGCAATCAGGGGTTTAATTGAATAAATATCAAAGTTTAAGGTCAATTTGAGTTACAATTGCAAGAAATTAAATTTCAGGGACCAAACTGAATGGGAACTAATACTATGAGGGGGTTAATTTATTTTTCCAGTAGTAATTTTGAAAGAATTAAAAGTTTGAGGAGTTAATTAAGGACTAAATTGGTTAAATTTAATACCAATGACTATTTTGTAAATGACGTGGAAATTCAGGGATCCAATTACATTAATCAAGGAGAGAAATTAAAAAAAAAAAAATTCTAAGAATAAAAGGCCTGATTGTTAAATGTCATAACTTCAAGGGGCAAACTTAAGATAGTCATTTTAGTTAGAAAAAAAAATAGCGTCATTTCCAAACCAATTATTCATCCTTTTCTTCCTCATCTTAGGGGAGATCGGCTCAACCAAAATTGATCCAAAATGTGGATCAAATTTATCTTCTACCAAACCTTATAGTGGCCTCAATTTCTCTCTCCCACACGGTGCTTCTCCGATGTAAGGATGGGTCATCTCCAACAGTCGTGCCCTGTTTTCCTCAAACACGAATGAACAAACCGTGCTTATCCTCATCTACAGGATCATTATCCTAGGAGAAATTAGACGAACCACCAAGAAATTCTCTCACCCTATAAAGCCAGAGAAAAGCCACTCACTAGAGGGACAAAAAGAAAGAGACAGAACAAAAACATAGAGAGAGTTAGGGGGCGAAAAAAAAACAGAGAAAAACATAGAGAACAAAAGGACTAGAGAGGTAGAGAAAGGAAAAACCCACAAGCCAGAGAGAAGAAACACCAAGAGAAGAAACAATTGAAAACATAACAAAGGGGAAGAAAGGAGCATTGTCCAACCAGCACTCCATCACCATCGACTTCGCCTCCAATAAACCAGGTAAGCTTTTTTTTTCCCTTGTTTTTGCAATTTTAATTAACTTGTCATTGTACGAGCATGCGTGAATTATAATTAACACACACGTGCTTATATATTGCTGTCAACCAGCTTGATCACTGGGCTGGATTAAGTCCAGCCATATGATATGGCTAGATCCAATCCAAAAATAGAAGAACTGTTAAGGTCAGCCGAGAGCTTAGGCCCAACCGACCCTTTTTTTTTTTGGCTAAGGCAAAACACACCCTTATACCTTTTTTTTATATTCTTTTTAATTTTAATATCTAGCCAAACATACCTTTTAAGATATATGAAAATTTCAAAAAAAAAAAAAGATCCTTTAGGATTTATTTATGAGTCTCTTTTTAATTTTAATATCTAGCCAAACAAAGGGACCAGAGAGGCAGAGGAAGAAAAAACCCACAAGCCAAAGAAAGGAAACAAATGAAAACATAAACAAAGGAGAAGAAATGAGCATTATCCAACCGGCACTCTATCGCCATCAACTTCGTCTCCAACAAACCAGGTAAGTTTTTCTTTCCCTAGTTTTTGCAATTTTAATTAACTTGTCATTGTGCGAGCATGCGTGAATTATAATTCACACATGCTTACCTATTGCTATCAACCAGCTTGGTCATTAGGCTGGATTAAGTCCAGTCATATGATTTGGCTAGATCCAGTCCAAAAATAGAAGAACTGTTGAAGTCGGCCTAGACCTTAGGCCCAGTCGACCCATTTTCTTTTGACTAAGGCAAAACACACCCTTATATCTTTTTTTATACTCTTTTTAATTTCAATATCTAGCCAAACATACCTTTTAAGATATATGAAAATTCCAAAAAAAAAAAAAAATAGGGATCCTTTTGGATTTATTTATAAGTCTCTCACACTTCTTTTTTTATGACTTTACTTAATATTGGATTGTAAACTTATACTGTAAAATGCAAATCTAGCATGCAATACATGTCTTTTTTTTTCTCTAAAAATATAATAAAAATGTGTTTTGGTTTCAATTTAAATTTTACTAGTTTATTCACCGTGACTAGAGTTAGAAATATGTACAATATAATTGAGAATTATTTTGAATCCTCAATATTCACTGGCATTTAAGTCAGAAATATTATAGGAAAACCTTAAAAAATAGAATAAAATAGATATTTAGTAATTTAAGACAAAACCAGTAATACAAGTAGGGTGCTTAAAAGATGATAGTTTTTTTTTTTTTTTGTAATTAGTTTTGTATAATAAAATCTATATTGACTAATTAGGGTTCTACAACTATAATATTAGATGAAGATTAGTTAAATAAGATATTTTTTCAATCTAAAAACAAGATAATAGAAAGATCACCGCGATGTTGATGGAAGCATCTCTTATGATGTAGCAACATTAAACAATAATGTAATGATAACCCCAACGAAGTCGGTTTAATGGATTTCATGTGGTCAAGTATGTAATGAGCTTGTTTGAGGCAGATACGAAAAGGGAACAAGTTACCTTGCATGTGAACCAAATTAATCAATGTTTTCAAAAGGTAGAAACCGTAGAACAGGGCAGGACGTAAAAAAAAGGCATTCATCAACATCTGACAGAGGACTTGCTCACGCCTCACACAGATTCTTCTTGTTGTCAGCGATGAAAAAAGCTTACGTTTTAGCCAATCAAGATGATGCAACCCCCATAAAAAAAAAAAAAAAAAAATGACACCTCATTGAGTGCAGAGGTAGGAGAGAGGTACATCTACAGTTTTATCTTTGCACAATACTTGACATGAACTAAGAAACTCATCTTCCGATACAGATTCAGTACTACAAACGACTTCAAAATGGAATCATAATTTAATTTTACAACTACAAATCTACAAACATATGACAAATTCGTGCACCCGGCAGGCAATTTTGACAGTAAACTAAATAACTTTGAATTATGAAAACACATAAGCAATTAAATCAAGAATGTACTCTATAAATATTTCAGTTTGTATACTGTAAAATGAAAATAAACTTTGATCACTATCAATTATGGTAATTACAACAAAAAGGGAAGGATTCAAATCTATAGCTTGCATCTTACAAAAAAATTGAAGAAGCTATCAACTATTAACTGAAGATTTTCCAAGAACACCTACAACTCGAAAGCTTTGCCTTCGTGAAAAAACCGACGACATCGCTGAATACATTTCTTCCTGCCAGTCCAGCCTGCAAACAAACAATAATCATTCAAGAGATTAATTATAAACTAATATCATATAGATCAAGATAAAAAAGATGCGTCAGAACAAGATCAGGATCCCTTAACAGCAGATCTATTCCAAAACCTGTTGTCCTCGAGCCCAGAAACCGTACGATGTAAAAAATGACAAGTACACGGTAAAAAGCATTACATGGGATACCTCCAATTCCACTTGTTCGTAAATTTCTTCAAGGAACAATGAAAATAAACTAGGCAAATGGAATTGGAACGAATCACACATATTGTTTTACTTATTAAAAAAAAAAACCATACGCTTTAATGAATCTATCTGTATACACAGTCTCATAAAGTTCATTCCCACAACGGCTGATGATAATCATTAGGATGATGCAATAACACTTGGACGTTGTGAGAATGAAGCATTACGAGAGCGTGCAAAAGCTTCAGCGCATCTTCTTATCTTTAGGGTTTTGCCTTGCAGTCTGTACCACATATGGGGTGTTTGCGTATATACTAGCCTGTGCCCGGCGGCTCTACGCTACCACTTTTGTTTTGGGCCGCCGACAACTAATATAAAACAGACTGGGCTGGACCTAGGTCAATAAATACATGTAAGTAGTTTTCCTTTTCTTTTTTTCAGTTTTCTAAAGGATGTTGGAGTTTCATTGTAACTCTGCATATAAATTATTGTTGATTGCTAGAATAAAATTATTTACTTGTTCTTGAATAACTTCAATTTAAGTCTTTGATCTAAAAGTATTTTGGTTTTTTTTTCAGCTAAGTCATCATTAAAAAATTATATGCGCCTTTTCACAAAAATTTAACATAGTAAAAATATTATTTTACCTTTAAAGTCAATAAAATTTAGAACCGTTAATTAAAAGCTTTCTTGGCTTTTCATGTAATAGTAAAAATACTTATTTGCCTCCATGATTAAAAAAAAAAAAACAATAATAAAAAAAAACATAGGTTGCTCCATAAGATATTTCAGGTTTTTTCAATTTTCATATATAGTAAAATAATGTTTTTAGCCTTAGAAAATACAAAAGATAAGGTTTGTATTTAGAGATGTTTTGGTATTTTTCACATGTATTTTTTGTGTAATTAAGAGGACTATGAAGTTATTTTGGTATATGTACTTTGTATTTTTTAATCAAAAAATAGTTGGCACGTGTTCCAAACAGAACAACAAGTAGGTGACGTCCATGCCATTCAAGTGGGGTGTGTGTCACCGCCAACGGTGACCAAATCTGATTATTTATCATCTTTCTAGATACGCAGTCATGCCTTCTTTCATATGGTGCAATTGCCATCAATGATCGATTTTTTTATGTTTTTTCTTTCTTTTCTCTCTCCTAATAACTAAAGTGCACAATTGTCATCTTTATTTGTTGTTTGTCAATTTCAGTCCTTATTTTTTGAATTTCTTATTTCATCCTTATTTCATTTATAAAAGTTTTTTTTTAATTTTATCCTTCAATTATAATTTCTTGTATGTTTTGTTTTTCATTTCAATCCTCATTCTTTTAATTTTTATTTTGTTTTTATTTCTTTTATAGTTTCAATCCTTCTAAATCCATTTTTGTTTTTTTGCTGATGTTTCAGAATCCATTCTCTTTGTTTTAATTTTTTATTTCGGTCTTTTTCTCTTTTGTTTGAGTTTTATTTATTTACAATTTACCTCTTCAATTCTAATTTGTGTATATTATGTTTTTCAATTTGGTCCTTCTACTTTTGATTTCTTTCTTTTCCTTGGCTCTTTTTTCAAAGTTCTTATAGTTTTAAATTTTACTATTTAAATCAAATTTATGGTTTTTTCAATATTAATAATATATTTTTTAAAATTTATTAATAATAATAATAATAATAATTTTTAATTTTACCCTTCAAATTAAATTTATGATTTTTTTTTGTATAGTAATAATATTTTTTTCAAATTTAATAATAAAAAAAATAATTGTGGTTGTAACAGTAATAAGAATGATAATGATAGTAGTACGAATAAAAATAATGATAATATTAGTTATAGTGACAGTTATAATAATTACAACAATAGTATAAACAATAATAATAATAGCAATGATAATAATAATAGTGATCATGATAATAATACTAATAACAATTATAATATTACTTATTGATAATAATAGTAATGTTGGTAGCTATAATGATAGTGACAATATTAGTAATGATAATGATAATAATAATAATAAGAATGAGAATAATAATTGTTATAATAATAATAATGATAATTCTTCATTCAATATTATATTTGTTAAAAATTTAGTTTCACTATTTTTTCATAGAAGGTATTTTTTATCTAATATCCTGAATTACTAGTTTGAAAAGTTTACATGACTTGACGTATACTTTTATTTTTTGTCTTATTTTTTTTTTATTGTTTAACATCGGTTTTTTTTTTTTAAAAAAAAAATGGTCATGGAAGTTTCCTTTAAACATGTTAAACAAATCAATATATATCGAGTTAACACTTAAAGATTTATTATCTTGCCTGAGTTTGTATCATTACAAAAAAAAATCTTTAAGCTCTTAATAACTTATTTTTATGTTTTTAAAAACATGGTTTGGCCCTCAGTGAAATGAGGGTAAATAAATTAGTATAAAAATTTAAAAAAAATATACATTCTTTGTTGAAAATGATGATTAATTCTTTCACTAAAAAAAACAAAAAATACATCTAGATTAAGCTATTTTTCATTAAAAAATCAAAACCATAATTTACAAAAGTCTTCTTAGTATTTTGTATTTATAATAACTAATTATAGAACATTAATTTTATTTTATTCAAATTAAAAATATCATGAGAAAATTATATTGTTAACTTAAAAATAATATTTATATTAGATTTGCAATAAGATTTAAATTTATGATACGTATGAAAATATATATAAAAAATAATTTTAATTTTTATATTGCTAAAAAGCTCTTATATTTAAAAACAATTTCTTGTTTATGTCTTTTAAAAAAAATGAAAAATTTGTGAATAAGAATTGTGAAAAACCTTTAAAATATATTTTTGAAACTCTGTATAAATTTGAAAAAAATTTAAAAACATATTTTTCATAGAGAAATATTGCATTTAAAGGAGAAGTTCTAGTTTTTTTTTTTTAACTCCAATTTTACCTAGTATTCTTTATTTATATACTAGGTAAAATATAAAAATTCATTTCATGATCTTATGTTTTAGAGGCTTAGTGTAACAGGTAAGATTTGACTATTTAGAGACCGTTTGTCTCTGCGTTTGCACCTGCGTTTGGTGCAAATTTGAATTTTTTTTTTTTGTTAAAATTGAGTTGAGTTTGTACTTTTTGGATTGTTTTGATGTGCTGATGTCAAAAATGATTTTTAAAAAATGAAAAAACATCATTGGCATGTATTTCGGCACGAAAAGCTATTTGAAAAGCAACCGCTACCACACTGCCAAACACGCTCTTAACCACTTATATTTGATATTGCTATACAAAATGCGATCTAATGATACTGTTATCATTAAAACAAAAACTCTTGGGTACCTCTGCATTTTTAAACTTGCTTTCTATGACGATAATCTCTCTCGGATGTCTACTTCTATAGAAGGAAAATTTGTACGTAAAATTCAGATGAAGGAAAGAGGGATACAAATCTGTGTTCTTACAATTATAAATATCTTGAAAATTACTAGAAGAGTCTTAACCAACCAAATAAACTAGTTTTATTTGAATTAAACAAAAAAATAAAAAATAGGCAATAATAGTAAATGGATATATATAAGCAATCATGATAAGCCGAGCAAAAAATCTTTTATTCATGAGTGAAAAAATTGATGTTGTTTAGTTTTTAGCAAATTTAATATAGAATGATGAAATAAAATAAAAAAATTGTTGTAAGTCAACTCAAGCTAGCAAGATAAATATGTAATTTAGACATTAACGAGTATGCTAGTATGGGTTAATCTGTCAGACCCATGTTCTAGGTCTTGAGGTTGAAATAACCCGATAGGAAAAGAAATTGAAGAAAACCACAAAGTTAATTTTTTTAAAAATAACAATGTTGGATGACGATATCAGAAAAGAAAATAAGTCAAAAAAAAAATGTTAACCCCACTAACTTTTTAAATCTATGACCCGAATCATTAAAACTGAAAGCAATATATATGGAAAAACTACAAAGTTCAATTCCAAAGAAATGAAATGTTGAAGGATAATTTTTTAAAAAACAAATACACAATGAAAGATTCAAAATAAAAAAAAAAATAGAAATTATAAGAATGAGAGTTAAAATCAAAATAAAAAATAAATTAGGGGGCAACAACAATTTTTCAATTTGAGGGTTAAATTGAGAATAATAATAACATTAACAAAAGGATAAAAAAATCAAAAGAATCATGACCAAATTGTAAAAAATAATATACCATAAATTTGGATTGAATAATGAAATTAAAGACCAATAAAACTTTTATAAAAAGATCAAGGAAAAAAATTAAAAATCAAAAGAATATAGATTAAAATGGAAAAATAATACATGATAAATTAGGATTAAAAGATGAAATTGAAAACAAATAAAACTTTTTATAAAAGACCAAGAACAAAAATTAAAAATAAAAAGAATAAGGATTGAAGTTAAAATAATTAATAAACGAGGACAAACTTGCAATTTTTAGGAGAGAAGAGAAAAAGAAGGAAAAAAGAAGGTATGCCAGCAACAAATCGCTCCACCTCTGCCAAATCACATTGCACCACCATGAAAAAGACGTAGTGACATATCCAATGATAAGAAGGGAGGGAAATTTTGGTTACCAGAAGGCGTCACACATATCATTTAAAATGCATAAGCATCTTCCATGCATTGTACACGCACCAACAACTTTTTATATTAAAAATTCAATTTAACAAACTTAAAAGATGAAAGTGCCTTCAGTGATATGGAATTCACCAAAAAAAAAAATACTATATTAAAAGATCAAAATGCCCCTTCTTGCATTACTTAAAATGTTGTTTTGCCATATTTTAAAAAAGAGAAAGACCAAAATAGTCCTCATACCTAGGTTAATTTTTTTTTTTTTTTATCTAGAGGGTAATTAGGCCATTATATTATACTAAACAAATTAAAAGATAATTATACCCCACACAAATCTTTAATGACTAATTTTCCATGTAAAAAGATTGAAATACCTTTTGAATAAAAGGCAATTTTTTTTTTTAAGAGTAAAAACATCATTTCACTTAATCACAATGTTTTTGTTTTCAACTTTGGCCTTTTTACTAAATTGATGGCATGAGCTTTGCCACGGTCTGGGTTAATCTTTTGCAGCATAAAAAAACAATATTAAAGCTTTGTCATTGTGTTTTAAAGAGCAAAAAAAATCAAGACTCAACATAATTAAAAAAAATTAAAAAAATAATGATTATCTAATCCCAAAAATCAAATTGTAAAAGAATGGAATTGAGATATGAAAATAATAAAGGATTCAAGACCAAAAAGTATAATTAAAAAAATAAGGACCAAATCTAATATAAAAACAAAGTGTTAAGGGGTGAAATTGAAAAAAAAAATTAAGTTAATAAATGATTTAAGACTAAATACATTACTATTAAAAGAATAAGGACCAAACCTAATATAAAAATAAACTATCAAGGAATGAAATTGAAAAAACAAATTAATTTAATAAATGATTTAAAATCAAATACATTGCAATAAAAAATATAAGGACCTAATTTAACTTAACAAACAAAAAGCTAGACTTTTCTTCTTATTTTTTTGCAATGGTTAACATATTTTTCTTAGAGGAGAGAGGGAAAAGAAAAGGGGAAAAACTCCTTATCAGAGCTTCTTCGTGTGTTGTTAGAGAATATGAACCTCATTACCATGACGGGGTGATAAGGTGCATCAAATGTTGTATTAGAAGACGACGTTCGGTGTTGTTTGGGTGCCACACAAGCCACCTAAGGGCACGAGTCAGTCACTTTTAAATTTTATATATATATATATATATATATATATATATATATATATCACCCTTAATCCCATAAGAGAATTACAAAAAATATACAATGACCTTGCATCCATAGTAACGACAATTTATTTTTTATTAAGTAATTGACATGAACAAAAATATAAAAAACCTGAAAAGCCCTGAACTAAAGAAAACTTTTTTTAAGGGTCATTTGGTAATTATACTATAGAAAAAAACATGAAATTACCGACTAACACCCTTCTTCAGTGTAATTACTAATAAGTCATATAAAAAAGATTTTTATACCCCTAAATCCAAGCTTGCCCACCAAGAATAAAATAGTAGATTTACAGTGGATTGCACCGTCCACCATTCACCGTAAAACACTGGTCTGTTTTAGTGTTTTTTTTTTGTAATGTAAAATATGTGTTTATATATTGCTGTCAAAAGGTTGGACCAAAGAGCTCCAAGAAGGCAAAAAGGAATTTACAAGTGAGGTGAGAACCACTGGACAGATTCACCACTAGAATTTGTTTCGGTTACTCGCAACTTCAACAAAGGAGAGCAACGAAACTAGAAACGGCTCTTTACCACGCTTCCTCTTTGGAACTCTTAAGGCTTAGCCGGCAACAAAGAATACAGATTGCACCAGGGATTGCAAGAGGCCACTTGTACTTGCACGGAAGAATGCAGCGTGCAAAGTTGCAAACCATACACCATGACATAAAGCCTCAAAGCATACTCTTGATTATTCTTTTACAGCAAAGATTTCTGATTTTGGACTTTCAAAACTTCCGTTAAACAATCAAGGGAAAGAAGGTTGATCTTTATAGTTTTGGTGTCATGTCATTGGAAAATATTTACTGCAGAAAATGTGTGGAAGTGAACATGGAGAAAGAAGCAGTCCTAGTGGAACGGGCTTGTGAATGCTACAGTAAAGGAGATCTCTGGAAATTAGTTGAAGATGATGAAGAGTCAAGAAGTGATCTTAGGAGGGTGGGAGTGGGGAGACCGCTGATGATATAGCTCTATGGTGCTTGTAAAATATCAAATTCTAAAACACCATGCAGTGCTCAGTTTACTAGTATACTACTATATCTCCAACCAGTCAAGTACATGTAGAAATCATATCCAAATAAAGATAAATTGACAAACAAAATTTACTTTTACCATGGTGTTTTGACTATCAAAACATAAAAGCTCAAAACCCGACCAAAGACGCACAATCTTAGTTTATGAATGGCGCAGCTTGTATGACTCTTTGATCAGGAAGACAGGCACTTTCAGAAGTAGGGAAAAAGAAAACAAGCATGGGATAGCCCTGTCAGTCTGATAAAATCTTATTGCTATGACTGATGACAAGATCCAACGCACCAATTAAACGGCCTCTTTATGTGTCATATGAAGAAAAGCACGTATTATCTTGTCTCTGAGTTATAGCCATAGAATCAAACAAACTGTGCCCTTTTGACAGATAAGCTGCAACCATCAAAGGTCAATGGCAGTGAAAATTAACTCCAGCTGGACGAGGAAATCCTGGCAGGTGCTCCTTTTACAGTTTGCTTGTGGAATTTTAATTTGAATCCAGAATCAATTATTCTGCAATCTCCCCCTCTTCCAATTCCTCTTCCACTGAAAAAGTCTCCATGGAACCAAAATGATCATTCCTCTCTTCTTCTTCCTTGGAAAACACACCCTCTAAATCAAGAAAGTCATCAGGATTAATTTGTGCAATGAGATCTGAGTATGCATCCATCAAACCTTGATCAAAGTCAAATTCCATATTCTCAAAAGTCCCCTCGCTCTTGGAGCTGGAATGCACACCATTAGCTGGTGCTTCTCTCACAGCCAAAGAGTCATCAAATATGTTTTCTAATGCTTTCACAGATGCGTTATGATGACAGATTTGATTTGACGGGCTCAAAATTTCATTTTTCATCAAATCATAAACTTGGGGATCGGAAGAGCAAATATTGGCTTCATCTTCTATTTGCTCTTCCCTAAAGACAATGCCTTTTGGACTTGGGCAATCATTGCTGGCAGAATTCTTAGCATCCAATCTATGATTGACAAGACGAACATCTTTGACAACATCAAAATCATACTTGTGTGATGGAAGGAAAACATGAATAACAGGGTGTTCCAGGATAACTACATTGGCTAATTGCTGCCTTAAAGAGGCCTTGGTGTTAATCTCACAGAAAGTGGACTTGGGTCCCTGAAAAAAAAAAAAAAAATCTTTAATGTAAAACATTGGGTCGACACTTGACATGGTGAAGCAAAATTTCACAGTTAAAATAAATCATCTTCCTCACGCAATTTCAATTTATTATGAAAAAAGAGGAAAGGGGGTTAAACCCATTCAAACTAATACAATATTTCATAACGGGTTGCTTAAATAATCACACCATAAAAACACCGTAGAACATGAGAAAATAAAAGAACAGATAAGTATATCAACTCTTGCATAGAAAAGCATTCACATCTACACACATAACCTGGAGCTAGTATTAATCGAGAATACCTTTGGATACTTGCGGATAAAAAACTTGAGCGAGTCCAAAGGCTGATCACAAAATTGCCTTAATGGATGGTTCCATGGTCCAGGTTTCAAATGCTTCTCAATTACAGAGAAAAGTTCGGTGTCTTCATGTACTCTGTATCAAAAATTAAATGCCTTAGTTCTTTATGGACCTTGCTCATCCTTGATATAAACAGCAGAAGACTACCAAAGAGGAGAGTTCTCATGAAAGATGGTCAGACACCTTACCCGTGGTCATGTAAAACAACATCAGTTGAGTGAAACCGCCACTCAATTGTCCAAGAGATGGATTTCTTCCTGAAACAAATGATCAGAAAGTAATAATGGTTAAGTATTAAATCCAGGTCAAAATATACAACTCTTCAAACCAGTAGCTTCAATATACAAAGGTCCTATTTGGTTGGTAGCTTCAATAGCTTCAGCTTTTCAATATTTATTTTCCTATGAAAGACAAAAATCAGATTTCAAAGTTCAAATGCAATGTTATTTCTCACTTCAGCCTGAAAATTGAGAAATAACATGAAAGAAAAAGCAACTAAAGTTGGTGAGCTTTAGCTCCAAAAGAACCTCTGGGTACTCAATAGTAAAAATGCAGCTATTTATTTGAAAAAATTACTCGGCTCGAAAATTTATATATCAAGATAACATAAAAACATGGCAACATGGAACCAAAATTTTCATACGACAGAATATCAAATCCCAGAAGATCACCAGATAAAACCATTGAAAGCCAAATTCAAACAGGCTAAGTTACGAATAAATATCAGCAAGATTCCAAAAGGATAAGCTTTCACCAAACGAACCTTGGGTCGTATTGAGTCTGGTTCTTTTCCCTCTTTGACATTCCACTAGGAAGGAAGAGGAGCTTCGTTCTCCGTCTTGCAGCAGCACGTTTAAGGTCTTGACGGTGAGGTGGAAATCTAGAATAAGGAGGATGTGGGTGCAATTTAGTTCTCGTCCTCCGAGCAGAATCAGCAACCCTCTTGATTTCCTCAAGCAAATTATAATCTATAGCAGGTAGCATCAGAATGTGTAAATTTCCATCCAAACAATTCGCCTGATCAAACAAGCTAAAAAAAGCACCAAACTTGCAAAAGGAGCTCCAAAGTAGAATAATCAAATAGAATCCACAAATCCCAATACTATAACCCAAAGTAGAAAAACACCACGAAACCATTCATCCAAAAAAACAGAGAAAAAACTCAAGAAAAGAAACCATCCCAACATGGAAAAATTACAATTCGACCACAAACAAGACTCAAAAAGCATTCTTTCATTGAACAAAAAGAAACAGGGAGAGAAAGAGAAGTACCGGACAAGAGGACATTGTCATCGAATTGAGATAGAGGGACAAAGTGGGTCTGGCTTCGTTTTCCAGAACAGGAAGCGCGTTGCTTGTGAGCTTTGACACAATCGAGGCTGCAAGAGCGTACAGAGCAACCTGGGCATTTGTATTTTGATGGTTTTTCTTTGCATTCTTCGCATAATACAGTTTCTTGTTTTTTAAGGTCTGAGTTTAATGACAATGGCTCTTCCTCTTGTTGCTGCTTCTCCATTACAAAGGGACAAAGAGGGAGAGAGAGGATTGTGGGGAGTGCTGTAGAGTTGGAGCACTAGGGTTTACGAATCAGGAGGAGGCTTTTAGGGTTTATAACTCAGAGAGAGAATTTGTTTGTGGAGACAAACAATCAAGGGTAAACTACAATTTCATCCCTATTTACGCATCAATATTCCATTTGCATCTCATAAAGGTCCTTAATGTTACCCTTCTAGTTTCTAAGAAGTTCCAATGTTACCCCTAGTAATTAAATATGCTATTTTTTGAATTTTGGGTTTGAGTGTCTTTTAGGTTTTTAAGTATTTTAATGAGATATTATAAAATATATGGTAAATTCAGAGGAAAAATAAGTAAAAACTAAGTAGAATAAAAGAGATTGCGAAACATGTTAGCTTCCTAAAAATTACAGGGGTCAAATAAGAAAATCTAAAACTACGGAGGTGGAAATGGAATATTGATGAATCCCTGTAAGAACAAGAATATAGTCTACCCAACAAAGAATTACATCCTTGTACAAATGGGCTATTTACAATTTGTGTCTGTGCCATTGCTCATCAAGCAAACAACCCCTTGTGAAATATATTTCCTCAAATTTATTTTATATTTGTCATATTTCATCAATTCATCCAAATGAATATTTTATATAATGATAAATTGAAGAATGATTCTTCATTTAAAGATAAATCAGAAGCGATTAGAAGTTTAAAAAAAAATACAAAGATGAATTGAGTTAATTGCTTCGAATTTACATCAACGTAAAATTAGATTCATTATATAATTTTTCGCATTTCTTTTTTCTCCTTTGAATGATAGACAAAAAGGTATAGTTATTGAGATATAAGGGAAAAAAAATATTAACATTTTGAAACTTGATTTGACAGGTAATATCAGATTAAAAAAAAAAATTAGAGGTAAAAAAATCCGGTATGATCTGATCGATTCAACAGGTTAACCCAGCAAAACCCAATAAAAAACTCAATTACAACACGTTGATTTATTTATTTTTACTAAAACAATATGGTTGTGATTTAAAAAAAAATATTAACCTAAAATTTAAATAACTTGGTGGTTCAGTCAAAACGCAAAATCTAGATCTTGAACCAGGCTAAATCTAAAAACTAAGCCTAAAAACTATGATTGAAGCAATGTTTTGAATTGTTTTTTTAAAGTTAAATTGAATTTTAATTGTTTTGGTTGAATCAAAATAAATTAACATTAAATTAATTTTTTAACAAAAATTGAATTAACTACATTCTAATCAACGCCATAATTTTTACCAGTTTAATAATAACATTGGAAAAAACAGAGTTAGGAAAAGATTACATCACAGATCATATTAGATGGATGGAGAATGCTTTGATTCTCCAACATCGAGTAATATATATATTTTATCAAGTATGGATTCATACTTTATTCTCAATGGTCACACTTTCCATGTCATTGTTCAACGACAACAACAATGAAGTGTTCTTGAGAATCATACGTCAAGAACAAGTGCTCTTTATTAATAAAATCATAAATAGATACTTTATTATAAAAAAATAAATACTTTTTTATCAGCAATGATAAAATAGATCCTTGTTAGGTAGTAGGAATGTGCCGACAAGTGGGTTTAGGTGTTTCCACTCCCACCCATTCCAAAAGAAACGAAGGAGTGATTTTTATCTATTTAACATGTTTAGAATAATTATAGTTATTTTTTTAAAGTGTTTTTATTTAAAAATATTTTAAAATAATATATTTTTTATTTTTAAAAAAATTATTTTTGACTTTTACACATCAAAATGATCTAAAAATACAAAAAAAATATTATTTTAAAAAAAATTAATTTTTTTAAAAAACACTTTTAAAATGTAAAAATTACTTGCCAATAATAAAAATAATAGAGATTTTGTTTATTATAATTATGAACATAAATATATGCTAAAAATTAACAAAAGAAAGGAATTTAAAACACACATTACTCGCATCACAACTATCAATAATTAGTCAATAAAAAAAATAAAAAATGTTAAATCCATGATAAGAATATTTTTATATATTAAGAAATTTCTTTTTCAATTATTTTTATGTTTGTTTTTTATATTAAATAAGTATTACTAGTTATAGCTCAAGTACGATAATTTCTTTCCTTTTACAGTTCCATAATACAGCCATCCTCGATTAATTTGCAAAATTGTAATTCTGAAAGCAAATTAATTTGCTTAATTGCAATTTCTTCCATGAACTTTAATTAATCACCAAGACCACATTGCTCCAAATTAACGTTTAAATCATTAATATCACAGTACTTAACAATCATTGATCATCGTCATACTCAATGTTAAAATTGACAATCTAACTTGCAACCCAAAAACACGAGCCATGTGTCATAAAGAAGTAAGAGCATGAAGAGTGAGTTCTAGTCCTTGAAGTTTACCAAACCTAGTTTTAGTCCCTTTATTCTTAAATTCGCTTATTATCTAGTCCCTTTGTCAATTCTATGCCTTTCCACTTTATTTCATTTTCTTTTTCATTAGAAGAAAATTGCAAGTTTGGAATAAAGATACTCATAAACACCAGTTAAATTAAGAGATGATAATAATATTTTTGAGTTTTTCAATACCAATAGATTAATTATTTGACTCCTATGTTTTTTAATTTCAAAAGAGAAAATATGGTTTTTTAAATTAGAAAAAAAAAACCATAAAAATATAGTTATAAAACCTCATCTAGATCATTATTTGATGAATAGACTAGATAGATCAACCTAAATCAATATAAAATCATGTTGTTTCAGGTTTTTTAAATAAAAAATCAAAATATTATTAAAGTTTTTTAAAAATCAATCAGAGTATTTTTTAAGTTAATTATATAATAAGTTGATCTATCAAGCTTAATCTAACCGATAAAGTTTTAACTCCCAATTTAGTTTAATATAAAATCTAGTTTGAGCAAAGTCTTGAATCAATAAATTACCTCTCAAGTTAGCTTGAACGATGCTATAATAGAAAGCTCATCATGTTCATGAGAAATGACGGGGACTAATTAGTTAATATTGATAAATTATAGTGACTAAATTATCGTTAACTCCAACATGAAAGCAAATACCACCACATTCACATTAGCGGGCAAGTCACGTTGACGCACTCCTAATTACCCGAAAGCTTCAGTCAAATTCTCCGCCCACAACCATTCACCACCACCACCACCACCACCTGCACACACACACACACACACACACACACACACACATTTTCTGTATCTACACATCTCTTTTTCTCTATTTAAATACCCCTCCAAAGCCTAGCCTTAGCTGCCCATTTACCGTCTACCTCTCTCTCAAAATTCCAAAAAAATAATAATAATTATTATGTTTCTTATGTTTTGAGATCCAAGAAAGAAAAGTCTCAGATCTTTAAGTTGAGAGAGTCAGTTTAAGCTAATATTCTTTAACAATCTTATCTGATTCTCTCCGGTACATTCTTTTCTTTTCTGGGTTTCTTTTTCTGTTTTATTCGTTGATATGTAGTTTTTTTTTTCCTTTCGAAATATTTTCTTAGCAATATATAGCTTGAGATCTTTTATTTATAATTGGATAAATGGATCGATCTTGTGTAAAGTGATATGTGCCTTTTTGAGAGTTGAATGGCAGATCTTGAATTGGGATATATCAGATCCATGTTCTAGTACATGATTTACTTATGATTTAATTTTTACTTAGTTGGAGCTTGAGAGTTATACTGTTGGATCTTAAACAATGGCATGTATGTGTCTTTGTGGGATTAATATTGAAAGATTGCATTTTTCTTAATTGTGTACTCAGTCATGAATTATGCAAAAATTGGACCTCTATGATTAATGTGATGGTGATGATCATTTGAATAAATTAAAATGCATGTCATTGTTTTGCTCAATTAACTATCAATGGGTTTGCTTCTTTTCTTTAGTCAACCCAATCTATTCAACTTAACTAGCACTATCATCAATGTAACGTCGTTGGCATCTTGTTTTTTTGTTTTCGTTGTGGGTTTTGTGTGGTGGTGTAGCCATGTAATTTTGAAATGAACTACTGTGGTTGAGCTGAGAGTGGCGCTGTGTAAGCATGAGAATTACCTCGTGGCAAAACTATATTTGTATCAACTAGTGCTAACACCAATTTTAATACATTACCATAAGACTCATTGAGCGTTTTCTGTGGTGGTCTAGCCATGTAATTTTGAATTGAACTACTGTGGTTGAGCTGGAAGTGTCTGTCTGCAGACATTAGAAATACCTCACAGCATGATTGGAGTTATATGTGTGGATTATGCTTAGAAGTTCATGGTCTTTTGGTTTATTCTTATCTTTAGAAATTCTGGGGCTTTGATGCTGTTTCTCAAACAACAATCATGCACTTTGTTTTGGATCGCTTATATTTGGTTTTCACACGATATAAATGTTCAATTCTAATTTCTTTTTTCTTATAAATGTGTGCAGTGTTTTTTCTTCCTCTTTTTTATTGAACATGTGGAGGTTCAAACATTTTACTCAAAAAGAACCAGCAGGCCTTGAAGGTCGCAATGTTGATGTTGGCAATCTTAAGATTCATGTTCGAAATGCCATTGCGGAGGGAGGATTTTCCTGTGTATATTTAGCTCGAGATGCTGTGCATGCATCAAAGCAATACGCTTTAAAGCACATGATATACAATGATGAAGAATTGTCGGACTTGGTGATGAAGGAGATAAATGTGATGAAGGCGCTCAAAGGGCATCCTAATGTTGTTACACTTTATGCACATACCATCTTAGATATGGGAAGAACAAAGGAAGCACTCCTTGTAATGGAATTTTGTGAAAAATCTCTGGTTAATGTGCTGGAGAGCAGGGGAGCAGCATATTTTGAGGAGAAACAAGTACTTTCCATATTTAGAGATGTCTGCAATGCTGTCTTTGCTATGCACTCTCAATCTCTGCCAATCGCTCACCGGTAAAGTGCTAAGATATTTAATTTTAATGTCTGTTAGTGTGAATTCATCTTTCCAAAAATATTTAGTCTTTAGAGAATCTGCATTCCACTTTATATTGTTCTCTTGCACCAATGGTAGCTATTGCTGTTTCTGGCTGTATTGGGTGGACACTTTGTTTGTAGTTGGTACTCTGGTATCCATTAACTTAATGTGGATTATGTAAATTTGATTTTAAATACTTGTAGATATGAGAGTGCGATCTCCGAGGCTGACCATATTTTATTACTTGTGTCTGTGCTCTTATAACCTGAGAAACCGGGAATGTAATCTAGAGTTTGATAAACTCATTGAACTCAACAAGCCTTAGTTTGAGATTTTAATATTTTATCAAAGTATTAATAATATTCACCCCTTTCCAAGTTACCTTATTTGATAATGCTAAGTAAGTTTTTAGCAACCAGTTCACTCTTCACAATTTTCAGAGATTTGAAAGCTGAGAATCTTTTGCTGGGGCCTGATGGACTGTGGAAATTATGTGATTTTGGGAGCACCTCTACAAATCATAAACGCTTTGAGAAGCCTGAAGAAATGGGTATTGAAGAAGACAACATTCGGAAGCACACAACACCTGCCTATAGAGCCCCTGAGGTTGAAGGAGATCTGTGCTTTGAAACAAAAATTTCTGAAATTGTGTTAAAAGTGTTTGATTTATGTCTTTCCTCCTTTTCTTGACTTAGATGTGGGATTTGTTGCGGAGAGATCTTATAAATGAGAAGGTAGACATATGGGTAAGTGGATTGGACCTTATATTTCTATTGAAATTTGGTAACCTTTAAATTTACCCTTCCCAACTGATCCAAAGTTGCTCTGCCGTTACACAGGCTCTTGGATGTCTGCTCTATCGCATATGCTACTTCAAGAGTGCATTTGATGGAGAATCAAAGCTGCAAATATTAAATGGGAACTATCGCATTCCAGATTTACCCAAATACAGCTCGCCAGTGATAGACTTGATCAGAGACATGCTTCAAGCATCACCAGATGACCGACCAGACATCACGCAGGCAAGCGCTTTGCTTGATTGGATACTCATCTCCATAAACTTAGGTTAGTTTTAGATCATCTACATCCATGGAAGTTTCTGGTGCAGAGATTCTAACATTCTGCTTACTGATCCTGGGATTTTCCCATGGAAGCAGGTATGGTTTCGTGTTAATGAGCAGCTACCAGTTAATTTGCAGAAGTCATTGCCTGACGGACCACCTGAAATGCAATCTGCTGGTATACATGGAGGTGAGGGCATTTCCCATGGATAAATCAAAGTTTTGTTTTTCTGTAGAGTTATCCTTTCCCTGATTGAGTTATCTGATATGAAATTAAGTATCAGGTCTGAACTTGGTTGAATTCATTCAGAACTTTTGAATTTTAAAATATACGATATCTTGGTTACATTTGAGTAAATTTGAAAAGTTGTAGATGTTTTCTTAATTGAATAGCCAAATTGTTTTTGGTTTAGACCTTGCTAAATGTGGAAATGATTACTATAATAGGTATTGCAAAAGCTGCAAATAGGTCGCCTCCAATGCCTCAAAGAAGTCCACCACCTCCTCCTTCATCTGGGGGTGGGGGAGGTGGGGGACAGCTTGGTGCTTTCTGGTCAACGCATCACGCTAAGGATTCACTGTTTGTCGAAGACAAGACCAGACCTAAATTTGATGAAGAACCTAGCCATAACACATCACAACAAGATAGGAATCAGTCAGAGAATCGCAGTTTTCCCAAAAACGCTAGTCCTGCAAAGCAAGAAAATGTACATACCATTGTGGCTGGTAGGAGGAATGTCCATAATAAATTACATGTGCCTGAGGATGGTGCTTCCAAGGACTTTGAATTAACTTTCTCTCAGAAAGATATGGATCATGGCATGGAGAGGCCAAAAGCATCAAAACCGGCTGCTACTCATTTATTTCAAGATGAGGCTTTTAGTACTTTTGTTGCTGAATTTGATAGCAATAAGCTCAACTCAAGAGTTAGTAATAACAAAGAAGGAAAGGAAGAAGCACTAGAGGCTGAAATAGAGAGGCTTAAAGAGCAGCTGAAGCAGGTAAACTCTGAGAAGGCTGAAATAACTTTGAAATTTGAAAAGCTATCTGCCATTTGTCGATCTCAGAGACAGGAGATACAGGAGCTCAAGCAAACACTAGCCGCAAGAACTCCTTCGCCGAATAAATATCAAGCCTCATCTAGAATTCAACCATCTGCAAGTCCTCCGGTATTTTTTTCATTGATGTTTTCACCATTGTAGTTGTTATAGAGATCCATTTGTCTTTTTTTTTTTTACAATATTTAATCTCATCCCAGCAAGAAAAATCTGACTGGAGTACCCCAAGCCCAGAGTCAAAGTCATGGCAAGCATTTGCAGATGATAACAAGTCACGGCAGAAGCCTGTTTCAAAAGGCAACAGTCCACAGTCTGTTAGAACCAGAAACGCACACCAGAATAAGCAGGCTGCTGAATTAACATCTAATATTGATTCGTGGGGTTTTGGATCAGAGAGTTTTACAGCTGTTCCTGCTGCCAGCTCTCAAATTTCAGGATCTAATACTGAAGTGCACTCAGGTGGGTCAAAGATTATGGAGAGCCAGCCAGCTACTCAACCTGCTGGATGGGCTGGTTTCTAGCTCAAGTCATTTGTGAAGCTATATAAGAAGGTATACTTACATTAGAACCATTATGTTTTTCCTAAGAGATAAATATAGGGAAAAGTGAGAAATATATGGCTTTCTGGGCTTGTTTGTTGTATTGAGTGCTTCTGTTTGTAGATTCACATTTTTCTATAAAGCATTTGAACATGTTCTCTGGATTAGAGGCAAACTACAAATATATACTTTTCTGCATGTCTCAATTGTTGGGTGAAAAATGTTCTTCTTGTCAGTTCTTTTGTTGCTTGCCGTTGTTGCTATTGTTTGAACTGTTGCAAGCTGTCAGATTTTATTTTTACTCTTTCGTGTGCAAAATGGGATTGCTTCAGTTATGAGACTGAATATGCAGAGGAAGGATTAACCGCTTCGAGTGGATTTGGCCGATAGTTCCTTGTGGTCATAACCTAGGTTTGCATTTCAAGTTAATGAAGTTGCATGGTGGGAAGTTGGCAGGTCAGGAAACCAGAATACTATGCGTAATGGTCCTACACAGACACATGGAGACAAACGTTTTGTTCCTTGATGTTTTTATTAAAAGGATTTATATAGTTTTTGAGTAAATTATTATTTATTCTGTTTTTTTAGCAAAACAATTAGTTACTTTTCTTTCCAAAATATTCTTGTCTATATATTAATTGAAAGAAACCTAAACGGCTATTTTCTAGAAAACAATTAGTTACTTTTCTTTCCAAAATATTCTTGTCTATATTTGATCATGTCTTTATACAGCCACCGGAGAATTTTGCATGCTTCTTCTAAGCTTACGCGTCTTTGACAACTCTTGCTAAAATATTAAATTTATTTATTTTATCAAGTCTTCTGGCTAAAAGTCATGACAACTCTTTATTTAAAAAAACTAGAAAACTTTAATAGTATTTAATAACGTGCGTAGACTATTTAAGGCTGGCCCACCCTTTGTGGAAATAAGAAAGTTCATAGATTAAAGTAGCACGCAAATGAGATAGTAAGTCCTGAGGAATTAACTAAAAGAAAATAATAATCTAATTTAAATTCTATCATTTTTATTTTTTAATCTACATATAAATGTGTGATTTATTGAAAAACTTGACTTAGTGGGTTCTTTTCTATAGTTTGAAATTTAAAAGTGACCACTTTTAATATGGTGTTCATTATATCAGGAAAAAAAAATCATGAGTACCATGCGTTCTAAAAACCCTCAATCCTCTGTTTTCTATTGCTCTGCCTACTTCAAAAAACCGTCGTATCTTAATTATTATGGCTTCCATAATGGGTATATGATAAATGGATACGTGACACATGAAGGGTTTATCCATTATATATATCACTAGACTCAATATTTTTATATAAAAAAAATTGTTTATACGTATAATGGGTTTATCCATTATATATATCAACTTAAAAAAAATAAATTCTCCAGTTTTATATGGACCAATAATCTTCATGTGGAAGATTCATTAGAAAACGAACATACTTTTCAAAAGAAAATTTGACATACTTTTGCAAAAGCAAGATTTAGTATAAGCAAGAGTTGTGTACAGCCACCTAGCAACATCGTAGTCTTTTCTTAAACACTTTTGCCGCGTAGCCCTTACGGCAAAGATGATTCATACGCTAAGGTCAAAAGTGCGAAGATTCCAAGCAAAATTCAATCACACGATATTCGAAAATTATAATTTTTTAAAAATATTTACTTTTAGGAAAATCGTAAAATATTAACAAAAATTTGAATACAAATTAAAACGTAGTCGTGGGATATAGATTTTATAATCATTCATAAAGTGATTTTTGTAAAAGAAACAAATAACTTTCCAAGTAGCTTTTAAAAGTAGTAATTTTTACGATAATCCTCACCTACACTAAACCTTTAAACAAACATATCAAAAGAATAAGTTATTTAAAAATATATTATTTTATAATCTTTCAAAATATTATATTATTCAAAACTAATATAATTAAATGATAGTTCAAAACCTCTCATTAGTAATTAAAACAAAAAAAATAATCCATAATACCTAATATATTGTCAAAATCCAAACTTAATTAAAACATGATAATAATAAAGCGTCTAAGACATTGAATAAAATAAAAAAAAAACTTCGTGAAATAAACAAGGCATACTAACCAAAATTAAAGGAGTAAGAATACTTGACAAGTACACCTGCTCAAAAAAACTAAGAACATAACATAATATTAAGAAATTGCATGTGAGTTCAACCAACTCGGTGAAGGAATAACGTTTAATATACATTTTAAATATTAATAGTTTTCAAATAGATTTATCTTGATATACATGTACATACTAAGAAAATTATCATAAAGTAGTAGAATACATATCAGAGATTGGATGACACCCAAAGGTGTTCTATGGAAGGATCAGTCGCCATAGACTAATGCCTCCCTCATCAACTAAGTATACAAATGTTATGTGAGGCACCAAATGTAATTTTTCAAAATTCAAGGACTAAACTGTAAATCTATAAAATTAAGGGGAAAAATTGAAAATTACATAAATCAATTATCAAACTGAGATTCATCATCCTTAACCTCGTAAGAATACTTCCTAAAATTCCAAAATATGTTTCAGGGGTCAAATATAATTTTCAAAAGTTTAGGGATTAAATTGTAATTTTCATAAATCAAGGACCAAAATAAAATTTTGTCATCTTCAACCTCAAGACTATTATGTCTAGATTTTCCATCAAATTTGAAATAAATTTCTTAACCCGTAACAAATCAATTTACAAATTTTTATTTTTAACAATACATCTAAAATCAATAACTTAACCTTAAACTCGTAATAATCATGAATCAATCTTAACAATACAAACTTCAAATCTTTATAAACCATAATCTCTTCTTTAATCATTTCATAAACAAATCATAATCAAAAGTAACATCATAGGGAACCACTTACTTATTACTTTCATCTTTCTTAAAATTCTTGGTTTAATGAGGGAAAGGTCATAGTAATTACAAAAATTAGATGAGAAAAAAACAATCTTTTTACAATCTTTTTCTATATACTCAAGTTAACTTAGGTTGGATTTGGATAAAATATTTGGTTTTACATTTGTGTTGAATATTGTCTCAATAATAAAATGAATTTAGTTTTTGAGTGAATTTTTGTAATTTTAAAATAAGAGGTAAAATAAATATCTCATTTCTATGTCTCATTGTCATTTTAAAATAAGAGGTAAAATAAAATAAGAGTGAAATGTAACTAGTGAGATATCGTTTGTGCTTTTTCTTAGAACTTATTAGGGCCTTTCCTTGTTTTTTCGTAATTAATTAAGTAGTATTGCCGGTAATTCATTGGTCAGGAGCGAAGAGGTCTGGAACAAAGAGTATAGTTTTATAGATTCGGGGGCCAATATTAGAAAAGAAGGAATCATGGAGCCTGTGCTTGATAAAATGCTACCTCTGGTCATCTGAAAAACCTTGAACTCCCTCTCAAGCTTAGAAAATTTATAGAAATGGGGGTGTGATTATTTTTTAAAATATTTTTAATTTGAAAATATATTAAAATAATATATTTTTTAAAATTATTTTTAATATTAGCATATTAAAATAATATAAAAACATAGAAAAATATTAATTTAAAAATAATTTTTAAATTTATTTTCAAAAACATTTTTCAAATGTTGTTCAAAGAATTAGAAAAATGGAGCATGCATTTAAAAGTCAACAGTCAGAAATTAAGTCTTGACTATTGTTCTTGATGAAAAATCCAGACATTGAAAAAAGATTGACTAGTCCATGAATTGAACAGTCTTTGTCTCTATCATAAGAAATCAATATGCAACTACTCTTGCTATATTTTTCTCTGGCCTTTACTCCATTACTGTTCCTAAGGATTTTAGGGTGTTGTCGTAAAAGCATCCCTTGCTGGAAAGTTAATTTTTTTAGAAAGTAATTTTTATAGAAAATATTTTTTTTTAAAATAAATTAGTTTTTAATGTTAGAAGGTATTATGAAAAATAAATTGAAAAATATTTTTTTAATATTTAATTATGTCATGAAAAATAAATTAAAAAATAACTTTTTAATTTTTTTTTTAAAACAAAAAAAAAACATGAAAAGGAACAGAAACACTTGAAAATTAAGAAAGAAAAAAAAATCATTCTTATGAGACAACAAAGAAAGGCTTTCCATGATTCCTTGCCTCTTTCCAGAAGTCTCTTGAGAGTAACAGACACCAGCCTATGTTATGTTGACAACATTATGCATGAGCTGTTCAGGAGAAAAGTCTCAGCTCATGAGCTTCTTCTATATGTATATATCCTGCATTAGCTCTTCAAACTGATACATTGCTAAGTCCAGACTCCTCTGAAAATGGCTTTTCCTTGTTTTAGGACTACCCTCAACCTCTTGCTGTTTCTTGTTCTGACACCTTCTGTGTTTGCGCAAACTCCTCCTAATGTTACTTTGGGTTTATACCTTATTGCTTCTGATACATCAGTTCCATGGAAGTCCCCTTCTGGTGAATTTGCTTTTGGATTCCACCAAATCAACAATCAAAAACTTTTCTTGCTTGGCATCTGGTTCGATACAATACCGGAGAAAACATTAGTTTGGTATGCAAACGGAGATGATATGGCACCTGAAGGATCGAAGGTCGAGCTTACTCTTGATGGTAGTTTCAGACTTACCAGTCCTCAAGGACGAGAAATATGGAAGCCTCAATCTTCAGTAGATGGAGTTGCTTATGCTGCCCTACTCAACAACGGCAACTTTATCCTCGCAGATAATAGTTCCAAGTCTTTGTGGGAAACCTTCAAGGATCCCCGTGATACCATGCTGCCAACTCAAATACTTGAAGTTGGTGGAAAGTTATCGTCCCGGCTAAAGGAAAGTAGCTACTCTAAGGGAAGGTACCTGCTTCGCTTGCAACCAAATGATGGGAGTATTTTGCTCAACCTACTTGCCTTGCCAACAGGTTATGAATATAAGACTTATTTTAAGAGCAATACTTCTGATGCTGCTTCAACACAGAATTCTGGCTATCAGTTAGTCTTTGACGGGTCAGGTCACCTCAATGTTCTCCAAGACGGCAGAAGTGTTGTTAACCTCACCAAGGGAAGAGAGTCTCCAGCCGGAGATTACTTTTACAGGGCGACGCTTGATGTTGATGGACTTTTTACTCTGTATGCTCATCTCAGGGCTCAAACAAATGGTACATGGGTTGCTATTTGGTCAGTCCCGGACAATATATGTACTTATAGTACTGATGACTTGGGTGGTGGTCCTTGTGGATATAACAGCTACTGTAAACTTGGCGCAAACCGAAGGCCTATCTGTGAATGCCTTCCTGGGTTTTCCCTCTCCGATACCAGCAACGAGTTCGGTGGCTGCCAGCAGAACTTAATGCCAAATTGTGAGCAAGGAAAATCAAAGCCAGAGGATTTCTATGCACTGCAAGAGGTGCCAAATACATTTTTTCCATATTCTTCAAACTTCGAACAATTGCAGTCACTAAATGAAGATGAGTGTAGACGATTGTGCCTCTCTGATTGTAACTGTGTTGTTGCTGTCATCAAAGAGGGGAGCTGTTGGAAGAAGAAATTGCCACTTTCAAATGGAAGGAAAGACTATAATATCTATGGGAAGGCTCTAGTTAAGGTAAGTAAATCTGCTGTTTCTATAGACGAACCCTCTCGGCGAAAGTCGAATACGGGGAACAAAGATCAAACAACTTTAGTTCTGGCAGGAGCAATTCTTCTAGGTAGCTCAGCACTACTTATTTTCCTATTTATAGTAGCAGTATCTCTGTTTCTGCTCCAACCACACAATAGAAGAAGGAAACTTACCAGATCATCTAGCATTCTGGAAACAAATCTACGCAGTTTTACGTATAAAGACCTGAAAGAAGCCACGGATGGATTTAGAGAGCAGCTTGGACGAGGTTCGTTTGGAACTGTATATAAAGGACTATTAACATCACAGAGTTCAAGAAACTATGTTGCAGTTAAGAAGTTGGAGAGGATGGTGCAAGAAGGCGAGAAGGAATTCAAAACAGAAGCAAGAGCGATAGCCAAGACTCACCACAAGAATTTGGTCAGATTGCTTGGATTCTGTGATGAAGGGCCAAACAGGCTTTTGGTCTATGAGTTTATGAGCAATGGAACCTTAGCTGGTTTCCTATTTGGAATTTCCAGACCTGACTGGAACAAACGCATTCAAATGGCTTTCGGCATTGCACGAGCGCTTACATACTTGCACGAGGAGTGTAGCACACAGATTATCCATTGCGACATCAAGCCCCAAAACATACTCCTTGACGACACATTTACAGCAAGAATCTCAGACTTTGGACTGGCAAAGCTCTTAATGAATGAACAAACACGCACACATACAGCTATTAGAGGGACCCGAGGATATGTCGCACCAGAGTGGTTCAGGAACATGCCAATTACAGCAAAAGTAGATGTTTATAGTTATGGGATCATGCTATTGGAGATCATTTGTTGCAGAAAGAGCCTTGATATGGAAAGTGAGAAAGAAGAGGAGATCATACTAGCAGACTGGGCCTATGACTGCTACAGAGGACGAAAATTAGACGAGCTGGTGAAGGCTGATGAGGAGGTAAAAAATGACATGAAGACGTTGGAGAGGTTAGTGATGGTGTCAATTTGGTGCATACAAGAGGATCCTTCTCTTAGACCTTCTATGAGGACAGTCACACAAATGCTTGAAGGAATTGTTCAAGTTTCTGTCCCCCCATGTCCTTCCCCTTTCAGTTCAATCTGCTAAGAAATACCAGTTCCAAATTATTCTCTCCTCACTTTCTCATCATTAAATTTGCTTTGCAAGTCATGTTGTTGAAGAATGCCTCAAAAGCTGCAGAAAACCAGGAGACTTCGTTGCAGCAGAAGATCAGGAGATTTTACTATTAAAGGTCTCTTATTGAAGACCAAGTTTTTAGGAATAAATCTAATTGTATTTGAACAGTCTTTGCTTTGAACTAAAACTCTATCTTTATTTAAGAGTGTTATGCAATTAATAAAATCATCTTTTTTATTTTTCTTCATTCTACTACTATTTATGTTCATGTTCTGCGCTTAATGTAAAATAATTAACAAATTGGTATCAGAGTCATAATTATCTTGAAAGACTTGTGAGTTGAGAAAACCAAAACAGAAACCAAACCATAAATACAAAATAAAAAAACACAAAAATAAAAACTGAAACAATCATCTCACACGGTTCACCACCAATCTTCAATGGTGATAACTATGAAGCTTGAGCTATCAAAATGCCAGTTCCTTAAAAACTATGTTGTTCCTGATTTACCTAAAAATCCAACAATAGCTCAACTAAAGATTCATAAGGAAAAAAAGACAAGGAAGTCCAAAGCTAGAGCTTGCTTATGTGTTGCAATGTCAAATATAATATTCACAAGAATCATGAATTAGGAATCTGCAGAAGATGAATATGCAAGCTCTCAACTTAATCAAATAATTTGAAATGTAGAAGATGAATGAGACATTAAACATCAAAGATTATGCTGACAAATTACTAAGCATAATAAACAACGTAAGATTGCTTGGAAATGAATTTTTTGATGACCGAATTGTGCAAAAGATATTGGTAACCATGCATGAAAAATACGAGTTTAAGATTTCTTCATTAGAAGAGTTAAAAGACTTGACCAATATATCTCTTGGAGAAATGATAAATTCATTGCAGGCACTAGGGGTGTTCACGGTCCGGTTCGGTCCGGTTTTAACTTAAAAATTCAACCGAACTGGAAAATATCATTTCTTGTTAATATAACCCGAACCGAACCGAGAATCGGTTCAAACCAAACCGATTTTGTTCGGTTCGGGTCGGTTTTTTAGCCTTAGAAACTAGAAAAACCAAAACTAATTAAATAAAAGAAAACTTGGTTGAATCACAATCATTGGACAAACTTGGCCGAATCACATTCAAAAAAATCCTTGTTGAAAACTTTGAATCCAAGCTTTTCGGTTGAGATCTGAAAGATCTCCCTTAATTGAATCAAAATCACTGGATCTATCCATACTAGCACAACTACATGTTAACAAAGATTTCAATAACATCTTATAAAGTAGAGAGTTGAAAGGCAACAATATAAGAGAAAATGAGTTGCTTTAAGCCTTGTGCACAGAGGAGAGCAAGAGAGGGAGGGGTAGGGGCACTGGAAAAGGGGAAGGGGGGAGAGAGAGCAGGGAGGGAGGGATGGGGTTGCTGGAAAGGGAAGGGGGAAGGGGGAGGGTGAGTGGGCTGGAAAGGTTTTGGGAGGGAGAGAGAGTGGGGAGGGAGGGATGGGGTTGCTGGAAGGGGGAAAAGGGAAGGGGGAGGGTGAGCGGGCTGGAAAGGTTTTGGAGGGGGGGCGGCGAGTTGGAAAAGTTTTGTAGGGTTAGGGTATTTATTATTTAGGTTTAGGATGTTTCTTTTTATATTTTGTTTTAGATTCAATTAACCCGGTTCGGTTTGGTCCAGTTCAATCGGTTTAAGCTTTTTTAAACCAGAAACGAACCGGACTGGGTGGTTTTTTTTTAAAATTTTTAATCAGTTTATTCAGTTTTTTCTATCGGTTCTGTTTTTTCGGTTAATTTTTTCTCGGTTTTCTCTGTTTAATCGGTTGGTCGGTTTTTTTGAACACCCTTGGCAGGCACCAAAGCAAAGAAGAATGATGAGACATGAGGAAATAATGTAGGGAGCCTTTCAAGCAAGTGCTTAATACCCAGGAGGAGGCAAAGACAAGAGATTCAACAAGAAGAAAAATGCTGAAAATTACAGAAACAAGGTGAAGACATATCCACCATGTTTTTACTATATAAAAAACAAATCACTAAAAGATAAAATATTGGTGGAGACCAGACATTAAGTGCAGTAAATGTGGTCAGATTGGATACATTGAAAGAATCTGTAGATCACAATAACATGAAGAAAAAACGAATCCTGTTGCTTAACAACCTGAAGAGGAGCAATTGTTTGTTGCATCATGTTTTTCAGCAAGCAACAACTCGAGTGATTCCTGGTTAATTGACAGTGGTTGCACAAACCATATGACAAATAATCAGGAATTGTTCAAGAAATTTGACAGAATTGCAATTTCCAAAGTCAAAATTGAAAATGATGATTATATTACTGTCAAAGAAAAATGAATTGTTGCTATAAACAATTTATTAGGTTTGAAGTACATTTCAAATGTATTATATGTGCCTGATATAGATTAGGAATTGTTTAAGAAACTTGAGAGACCTGTTATTTCCAAAGTCAAAATTAAAAATGGTGATTATATTGCTATCAAAGGCAAAGGATTTGTTACTATAAACAGTCTGTCAAGTTTGAAATACATTTCAGATGTATTATATATGCCTAACATTGATCATAATTTGCTAAGTGTTAGACAACTTATGAAGAAAGGTTTGAAAGTGATATTTGAAGACAAATGATGCTTGATCAATGACAACATAGGTAACAACGTTTTCAGATTGAAAATGAAAGCAAAAGGTCTTACTTTAAATCTTATGAAGGAAGAACAAAGTGTTTTAGCACTGAAGACTTGGACATTTTCATTATGCTAGGCTAATATATATGCAAAAACATATTCTTGTAAGAGGTGTTCCATAACTAGAGAACAAATCTACCAACTATGCAACATATCAATATGGAAAGCGGGCTAGAAAACCTTTTCCTCAAACTACATGGAGAGCAACACATAAACTTCAATTGGTACATATAGATGTTGGAGGTCCCTAGAGAATAGCTTCACTAAATGGTAGTAGATACTACATAATCTTTATAGATGATTATTTCAAATTTTATTGAATTTTTTCCTTAAATTCAAATATGAAGTTACTAAGTATTTTGGAAGTATAAAACATGGATGTAAAAACAAGTGGATGCAAGATTAAGACATTAAGATTTGACAATGAAAAGGAATATACTAGTGGAAGATTTCAGCAATTTTGTGATGAATCCGGGATTGAACACCAACTTATAGCACCTTACACTCCATAAAAAATCATAACCCAATTTTTGACCATTTTATTTTAATTATTATTATTATTTTATTTATTGAAAAGGATAAAAAAAATGATGAAAAAAATAATAATGATGGAAAAATAAGTAAAATGAAATAAATGAAGAATGAATTAAAATTTGGGTTAAGGGCAACATGATTGGAAGTTTTGGGGTTTAATTAAACTTTGGAATTAATCTAATTAAGCTTGGAATTAATTTAATTAATCCAATTAAGGGTTTAATTGGAGAATTGATAAATTTTTAGACTTAATTGAGCTTGGAATTAATTTAATTAATCCAATCAAGGGTTTAATTGGAGAATTGATTAAGTTTGGAGACTTAATTAAGCTTGAAATTAATTTAATTAATCCAATCAAGGGTTTAATTGGAGAATTGATAAGTTTTGTGAATTAATTAAGCTTGGAATTAATTTAATTAATCCAATTAGGGGCTTAATTAGAGAATTGATAAGTTTTAGAGTTAATTGGACTTTGGATTTAATTAAATTAATGAAATCAGGGACTTAATTGAAGAAATAACAAAGTTTGGGGTTAATTGGGGCCACAATTGTAACAGATTAAAGTCCAAGAACTAACTTGTAAAAGGCGCCGAAATGCAGGAGCAATTACAGTTTAAACCAGGGGCTTAATTATAAAATTTTCAGAACTTCACGGGCCAAAACGCAAATGGCCACCTCATATACCAAAACGACGTCGTTTGAAAGAACACTGTTCATCTTCTTGTTCTTTAACCAGAGGTCATTTCCAGCAATAATGGGCAGTAATCATCCGCTCACCTCAGTTATGGACGTTTTAATGTTGTCGTCTTTCTACATGCCGTCCGTTACCACCCGCCGAGTTCTATATAAACAGAGGAGCACCGAAAAACAGAGGTTGGTGAGAGAGAGAGAGAGGGACAAACGAAACCCGAAGAGAGAAACACAAACATACCAACCAAAATTTTAAGTGTTTTTTAGAACCCCATTCCATAAGTGAACCTTTCCCTCACCAATACCGGACTAAAACAACGAAAACAGAAACAAACCGAGAAAGAGTAGAGAGAATTTGAAAAACAGAGCACGGGGATAATTTTTCAGACGAGGGCAGAGGAAACAAAGGACAGTAAGGCAGAGGTCGAAGGAGGAATTCTAGCTTACTATTGACGAACGACACCACTGATCGTCACCCGACACGCTGACACTCCGGCGAAGCAACCTGCAACAAGGTAGGCTTCCTCTGTTTTCTTTGTTTTTTAACTTTCGAAAGTTCAGTGCATTTAGCACTGTGCGAAGGTAATTAATTACCTTCGCACAACGCCATGCACGCATGAAACTAGTTCACGAGTGTTGTGGCCCAGCCAGGTCACTGGCTTGGGCCAGTGATCGAGCTGGGTCTAGCCCAGCCCATGTGGGCTGCGCTAGGCCCAACCCCAAAAATAATAAAAAATAAATAGAAAAATAGAAAAATATGTGTATGCATAAATAAAAATAATATAAATTTACTGGTTTATTCACCAACGCCAGAGTCGGGAATAAAATACTGGCTTAAATTTATATTATTTTTATTTGTTATATTTTATTTTATTTAGCAAGAAAAAATAAAACAAATAAAAAATATATGTCCATGTATGAAAAATAAAATTTATTTTATTGGTTTATTCACTGACGCCAGAGTCAGGAATAAAAACACTAGTTTAATTATATTTTTGTTTTTTATTTAACTACATTGTTGTAACCCATTTTTGGGTCCCCACAAAAAAATAATAAATACAAAAAAAAAAAACCAGAGAAAGCTCAAAGCGGTGCCGTTTTGAAACGGCACCATCATCTTCTTCCCCTGGACGCGCAGAGAACAGGGGAGAAGAAATTTTTTTTTTCTTTTCGCCTACTTTCTTTCCCGGCTTTGGCGCAATAAGACGCCCACAATTCACCCACTTGCCTGGCGTTGTTATCCGTTGAAGGTAGTGGAGGGGGCGGCCAACAGTAGCCGCCCCAACACGTTCTCCCTCCCCTGTTTTCCTATAAATACAGGGGAGGGCTGCTGAAAAAACAAAAAAGAGAAAAAACCGAGAGAGGGAGAACAGAAGAGGGAATAGAAGAGAAGAGAAGGGAGAGACAGAGAGAGGAAAGCAGGAGAGAAGGCAGAGAAGAGAAAGGAAGAAGCAGAGAAGAAAACAGAAAAATACAGAGGAGAGAGAGAGAGAAGGAAAACCGCCGGCCACCGCGAACCGCCAACACCACCCTTCCGCATCAGCTGCTGCCAGCATCAACACCGTTCCAGGTAACTTTCTCCACTGTCATTTTTTTTTTGCTTCGGCTGTGCACAGTAACTGGCTAATTAATTCACAGGTTACTGTGTGCACAGTAACCCCGGTTACTATGCACGCTAATTAATTCTCTGGTTATTGTGCACACAGTAACCTGGTTACTATGTGCACAGTAACCAGCCCATGCATTTGGGCCATGTTTGGCCCAACCCATGCAATTGGGCCTGATCCGGCCCATTTAAAAAAAAGAAAAAAAGGAAAAAATATTATTGTTTTAAAAAATATTTATGATGTTCCCATTTTTTATTTATGTTATTTTTATTAATATCGGGTAGTATTTTTATGTCGTAAAAATACAAATCGGGTATTAAAATACCCGGTTTTTTTGTCACAAACTTTCAAAAATACAAAAAAATAAAAAAAAAAACATTTTTGTGCATACGGCCAAGTGTCTCAAATCTAAAATATCATATCATATTTTTCATATGTCAAAAAACAATATTTTAGCATGCATTTTGGCTTTAATAACCAGTTTATTAAAGTCAAGAGAACATTGGCCAAAATTTCAAAAAACAACAAAATATTTTATTTTGTTTGATTTTAGTATCAGGGATTATGAATTTATACGTAAATCGTATTCCTGATATTAAAAAGATATTTTCTTTTGACGGCTTCGAATAGTTAGTTTTTTACCCGATAAAGATAAGGATCTCCTTACAGGAGGACTTTTCTTAAACCGTAAACGAACCAACAATTCAAAAACCACAACACGATTTTAGATTTTATCAGACATTAAAACAATGCAGCCTACCTTAGGTAGGGCGTAGTTGGGGTGCTAATACCTTCCCTTTACGCAACCAGTCTCCGTACCCGATCTCTAAAGACCAGTTAAGGTTCCTAGTAACCAGAATACTAGGTGGCGACTCCCAGTCCATATTTTCACTTGTAGAGACAAGAATTCCTTGTCTCTCCTTATTTTTCCAGGAATAAATTATTCCGATTTTTCCTTGAGGGTGGACGATCGCCGCGCCGCCGCACACGTGCGACAGAATGGCGACTCTACTGGGGACCTTGTGGACTAAGCTTTGTTTTTGTCTGATTATTGTGTTTTTTGTTGTGGTTTGCGTGTTTATTTTTAAATATGGATTTCCTTTATTTTTTTTTCGTACGCGCTTTAATTTCTGTACATATTTTTCAAAGCATACACAAGCCTTTAAGTTAAGTGGGGAATTAACGATCTGCCCTATGACTATTGGTCGGGTTCAGATGCGTGAAACACCCAACTCATATCTGAGAGCCTGCTTGGTAATGGTGGGCATACGTGCCTTAATTGTTCTTTGCAACGCCCCCATACTGCCTTTACGAAGGACGTCACTGGGCAGATATGAGACCCTTTTGAGACCAGGTAGAAAACCTATTCATGAATAGACCCTGTCTTTAGTTTGTATGCGCTATCTTTCTTTACAGAATATGTCATACAAAAAAAAAAAAAATCATGTCATCCCTCGAAGGGCAAGTTTATCATATAAATTACATGTTCATACATTTAACATGCATACATGTCAGATTGAAATATAGGTCCTCAAAAAGTCTACAACACTCGACTTCGAGCAAGAAACATGGAAGATGAAGAGCGTGCTCAACGTGAGGCCTATTTGCACTACGAGTTGGAGTCTCTGAAAATAAGTGTGGCTCACCTCACTAGCTTACTCAAGCAAACACTAAGAAATACCTCTGATGAAGGTCCTTTTAATCAACCCATCACCTTTGATCCGGCTCTTACTACAGTTCAGCCTGAGGAAAGAATGAGCGAACATGGTCAAGAACCTCAGCAAAATCCAACATTTGTGCAGTCAACGACACCTGCACCATCCCCAACAGTCGTGAAGGCATCTGCTAATGAGTCCCACAAAGCTAAGTCAGCTGATAACATTGATCAAGCTAAGATAGAGGCGCTGGAAGCCAGACTCAAAGCCATTGAAGGGATAGACTTATATGACCCGGTACGGGCAGCAGAGATGTGTTTGGTCCCAAATGTGGTTGTCCCAAAGAAATTTCGTGTTCCTGAATTCATCAAATACAGTGGAACACAATGCCCCATGACTCATCTCAGGTCCTACTGCAATAAAATGGCTGAGGTAGTACATGATGAAAAACTACTAATGCACTTTTTCCAAGACAGTTTAAGTGGGGCAACTTTAAGTTGGTACATGAGATTGGATAGCACAAAAATTCGCAACTGGAAAAATCTTGTGGATGCTTTCATCAAGCAATACAAGTACAACATGGACATTGCACCCGACAGAACCAGTTTGTCCAATATAGAGAAAAAGGATAAAGAAAGCATAAGGGAATATGCGCAAAGATGGCGAGAATTAGCTGCGCAAGTACATCCCCCACTTCTGGACAAAGAGATGGTCTCTTTATTTGCCAACACACTCAAAGCACCATATTACGAACATATGATGGGTAGTTCAGCCCAACAATTCACTGATGCCGTGATAGTGTGTGAACGCATAGAGCAAGGTGTCAAGAGTGGTAGAATTTCTGCACCAACCGAGAAAAGATGCTTCAAAAGAAAAGAGGTTCACCATGTTGAAGATGGCTACATGGGTAAAAATAATACATCCTAAAATTACCATACTCCATCCCAAATTGCCAACATCCAAAAACCTAAACCCCAAAACTTTCAAGTCAAAAGCCAAATTGGAAATTTCCAAAGGGTTCAAGAACAACTGCCTCCACTACCGTTACCCCTGAATGAGATGTATCAAAAGCTATTGAGCATTGGGAAAATAGCTCCAGAACCTCTAACACCTCTGCAGCCACCTTATCCTAATTGGTACAAGCCAGAACTCAAATGTGAATACCATGCCGGTATTACTGGGCATAGCATCTATACCTGCAACGCCTTCAAGAGAAAGCTTCTGCAATTAATCAAGGCTGGTTGGATAGAGTTGGAAGACACCCCCAATGTGAATACGAACCCGCTGTCTAATCATGCTTGAAGCATATTAGGATGAAATGTTTGGGGAATTGGAAAGCATCAATGGTCCAGCATGATAGCTTGAATTTTTGACCGTGGTGTTGTTCCGCATTGTCTTTGAGTCCTCTACACAGAGCTTTTGAGAGGAGTTTAGCCTATGAACAGATTCGCCAAAATAGAGGAATGAAGCCTACCTTGTTATTGCCTTTTGTTAATGCTTTTGAACAAGACTTTCTTTGTTAATGAGCTTCTCTTGTGAAATAAGATCATGTGTTTTCTTGTGTTCACATCACACTCTTCTTTGTTGTTATTCCATGTAAATAACATTTTGAGCGCAACTTTGCTCACAACACTACAACATGAAGAATCCTTTGGTGTTCCTTTTTTCCAAACCCATACATTAATCTCATATGTTTTCAAGGATATATTTTTGGGACCTCCAAAGTGAGTACAAAAACAAAAATCGTGTTGATATTTGTCCAAAACAAATGCATTTTGAAAATTCAAGTGATTCCTTAAATAGGTACACATATACTTAGAAAACTTGAAAGAAAAAAGACAAATAAAGACAAACAACACTATGAGGTGACTCAAAAGCTGAGTTTTATTTGACTGAATAAATCACTTTGCATACGCGCATGAAAGCAACACCTATCGATCCTCAATGCATGAGTTTGAGATAAGGAAAGGCCATCTTTGATAATCCTTTCACAAAGCTAAAAAAATCCTTTACAGTCCCATTTTGAGCCTAGTACAGTTTTTTGGAAATAACCTTGACTAGGATCACACCCCACACTGGGGGGCAAAATAAGAGAGTTTGTTGTTTTTACCAGCCAGACAAAGCAGTGAAGATGGGTGCTGGAATTGATCATGTAATGTTTCATCTTTCATTATCATCCAAATGAAACAGTGAAGATAAATACTACGTTTGGTTAAAAGATTTGAGCTTCTCATAAAAACAACTAATATGATTGTGCTCAACGAAACAAAAACAAAGAAAACAAAGAGAAAAGCCCAAACCCGACACTGGGGGGCAAGACAACTCATTTTGAAAAAAACAAATCCAAAAGACAAAGGGTCAGGAAACAAGCACAAGTGATCCCTAGTCGTGAAATCCCTTAAATACCCTTTGAGCCTGCAACATATCCTTTTCTTTGTAACCAATAACTAAAGCCTACATTACATACCTGATAAAGCCCTTTCTGATCAAAGGCAAGTAATCTGGATCGGTATGCAGTGCTTTCTCGTGCTAGTCAAATCATTATTCATGCAAATAAAATAAATGCTTTGAATCAATTCGGTTCTCAATAACCCTCAAATTGAAATTTAAACCTTTCGTGACCAACCAGATGTCACTTCATCTTTAAACCAAAAGCAAAAAGCTTTCATCACTTCAAGAAACCTGTCCATAGGAATCGCTTGAATTTTTTAAAACAAGTTTATTTTGAACCAATATCAAAATCATTTTTGTGATTGGAATAACTTTGAAGTTCCAAAAATTTTGCATGAAAACATTTCATTCTACAAAAAACCCAAACTTACTTTCACATATCCTCACCCCAAACTAAACCCAAGTTGAACACTTGGGGGGCATGATCAAGCTGGGGGACAATCAAAAACACATGGTAGGGCTGTCTCCATGATTCCTTTTCTAAGGAAAATGTCGGGCAAAATTGGCAACTCTTGAGATAAAGGGTGAAGGACAAAGATGTATGATGACATCAAACCCTTCCTAGAGGTCAAGATCACAATGTGTAACCCGAGTAAGCAAACGTGGAAAAGCCATCGAAGTTTACTACCAACACTACAACTTTTGAGAGAAAACAAAGACACCATGAAGAAATGGGGGCCTATATTTCTCAGGTAAGTATACATGCATATCAATCATAATGCATTTGCTTTTCAACATTGACGATCATTGTTTCAACATCAACTTTTGGGTAGTGCGTTTTATAACCCTACCTCCCTTTGAGTGCGCCTATGAGCCCTCACCCCTTTGGTAGTGCATTTTCTAACCCTACCTCCTTTTGAGTGCGCCTTTGAGCCCTTATCTCCATTTTGAGTGCGCCTTTGAGCCCTCATCCCTTTGGTAGTGCGTTTTCTAACCCTACCTCCATTTTGAGTGCGCCTTTGAGCCCTCACCTCCATTTTGAGTGCGCCTTTGAGCCCTCATCCCTTTGGTAGTGCGTTTTCTAACCCTACCTCCGTTTGAGTGCGCCTTTGAGCCCTCACCTCCATTTGAGTGCGCCTTTGAGCTCTCACCTCCATTTTGAGTGCGCCTTTGAGCCCTCATCCCTTGGGTAGTGCGTTTTCTAACCCTACCTCCCTTTGAGTGCGCCTTTAAGCCCTCACCTCCATTTTAAGTGCGCCTTTGAGCCCTCATCCCTTGAGTAGTGCGTTTTCTAACCCTACCTCCCTTTGAGTGCGCCTTTGAGCCCTCAACTCCTTTGGTAGTGCCTTTTTCTAACCCTACCTCTTTTCAAGTGTGCCTTTAAACCCTCACCATCCAATTCTTCATATTTTTTCCATCTGGGTAGGTCACCCATTACAATGAGACCATTCTTTACTTTTATGTTTGGGCAGGTAGCCCATGAAAATAGACCAATGTCAGCGTAAGTGTGTGGGCTGGTTGCCCCTGAAAATAGACCACCTTAAGTATGTGTTGGGCAGCTCGCCCGTGAAAATATACCATCTTAAAAAACAAAGGGTTTTGAACACAGGATTTTGGTCCTGGTTAGAGGGGATTGCCGAAAAGAATCTCAGTCTATCCCAACCACACACAGGTTTTTTTGGTTCTAGTTAGAGGGGATTGCCGACAGGAATCTCAGTCTATCCCAACCACACACAGGTTTTTGGTTCTGGTTAGAGGGGATTGTCGAAAGGAATCTCAGTCTATCCCAACCACACACAGGTTTTTGGTTCTGGTTAGAGGGGATTGTCGAAAGGAATCTCAGTCTATCCCAACCACACATAGGATTTTGGTTCTGGTTAGAGGGGTTTGGCGAAAGGAATCTCAATCTATCCTAACCACACACACATAATATTTTAGGTTCTGGTTAAAGGGGATTGGCGAAAGGAATCTCAGTTTAGCCCAACCACACACAGGACTTTGGGTCCGGTTGAAGTTTAGGTCAATCAAATGTTGAGACGACCAGTTTCGGAAGACCAATTTTATTTTTATCTTTACAACACTTACTATGCACAAATCTTTACTCCGTAAGCATTGTAAAGAGGGGGGCAACTATTGTAACCCATTTTTGGGTCCCCACAAAAAAATAATAATAATAAAAAAAAAACTAGAGAAAGCTCAAAGCGGTGCCGTTTTGAAACGACACCATCGTCTTCTTCCCCTGGACGCGCAGAGAACAGGGGAGAAGAAATTTTTTTTTTTTCTTTTCGCCTACTTTCTTTCCCGGCTTTGGCGCAATAAGATGCCCACAATTCACCCACTTGCCTGGCGTTGTTATCTGTTGAAGGTAGTGGAGGGGGCGGCCAACAATAGCCGCCCCAACACGTTCTCCCTCCCCTGTTTTCCTATAAATACAGGGGAGGGCTGCTGAAAAAACAAAAAAGAGAAAAAACCGAGAGAGGGAGAACAGAAGAGGGAATAGAAGAGAAGAGAAGGGAGAGACAGAGAGAGGAAAGCAGGAGAGAAGGCAGAGAAGAGAAAGGAAGAAGCAGAGAAGAAAACAGAAAAATACAGAGGAGAGAGAGAGAGAAGGAAAACCGCCGGCCACCGCGAACCGCCAGCACCGCCACCACCACCCCTGCCGCATCAGCTGCTGCCAGCATCAACACCGTTCCAGGTAACTTTCTCCACTGTCATTTTTTTACGTTCTGCAGCAGATGAAAATTAATTAGCTAGTTACTGTGCTGTGCACAGTAACTGGCTAATTAATTCACGGGTTACTGTGTGCACAGTAACCCGGTTACTATGCACGCTAATTAATTCTCTGGTTACTGTGCACACAGTAACCCCATTACTATGTGCACAGTAACCAGCCCATGCATTTGGGCCATGTTCGGCCCAGCCCATGTAAAAGGGCCAGGTTTGGCCCAGCCCGTGCAATTGGGCCTGATCCGGCCCATTTAAAAAAAAAGAAAAAAAGGAAAAAATATTATTGTTTTAAAAAATATTTATGATGTTCCCATTTTTTATTTATGTTATTTTTATTAATATCGGGTAGTATTTTTATGTCGTAAAAATACAAATCGGGTATTAAAATACCCGGTTTTTTTGTCACAAACTTTCAAAAATACAAAAAAAAAAAAAAAAAACATTTTTGTGCATACGACCAAGTGTCTCAAATCTAAAATATCATATCGTATTTTTCATATGTCAAAAAACAATATTTTAGCATGCATTTTGGCTTTAATAACCAGTTTATTAAAGTCAAGAGAACATTGGCCAAAATCTCAAAAAACAACAAAATATTTTATTTTGTTTGATTTTAGTATCAGGGATTATCAATTTATACGTAAATCGTATTCCTGATATTAAAAAGATATTTTCTTTTGACGGCTTCGAATAGTTAGTTTTTTACCCGATAAAGATAAGGATCTCCTTACAGGAGGACTTTTCTTAAACCGTAAACGAACCAACAATTCAAAAACCACAACACGATTTTAGATTTTATCAGACATTAAAACAATGCAGCCTACCTTAGGTAGGGCGTAGTTGGGGTGCTAATACCTTCCCTTTACGCAACCAGTCTCCGTACCCGATCTCTAAAGACCAGTTAAGGTTCCTAGTAACCAGAATACTAGGTGGCGACTCCTAGTCCATATTTTCACTTGTAGAGACAAGAATTCCTTGTCTCTCCTTATTTTGCCAGGAATAAATTATTCCGATTTTTCCTTAAGGGTGGACGATCGCCGTGCCGCCGCACACGTGCGACATACATAAGAAATAAAAAAAATAAGTGAATGCGTAATAAGATGAATTTAGTTTATTTTTTTATTCACTAGCGTTAAAGTCATGAATAAAAAAATATTGATCTAAATTTATTTTATAGCTACGTAATAGTTACCAACGCCAGAGTTGGAATTATCCGTAGTTGAATATTCACTGGCGCCAGAGTCAGAAATATTGTGAATAAACAATCAGAGCATAAACCAATAAAAATTTAGTAATTTAAGACAAAACAAGCAATGCAGTTTCCCTTAGGCAGAACGTTTAAGGGGTGATAATATCTTTTCTTTTACGTAACCAGTCCCGAACCATAGAATCTCTGTTGACCAGTTAGAGTTCCTAGTGACCATAATACTAGGTGGCGACTCAATTAGACAAGATATATATTTTTTAAAAGAACAAGATGCCGAAAATCTGTCATTTTTCCATAATCGAGAATTATTTTTAGGGCCACCGCGATGTTGGGTGCGACAAATGGTATGAGTGAAAGAAAAAAAGGAGCATTATGGAAATGACTAGATTCATGTTGAATGAAAAAGAGCTGCCGAAAAAACCATGGGCTGAAGCTGCAAACACGTTGGTGTATTTGCTTAACAGAATGCCAACTAGTGCGTTGCAGAAAAGAACTTCATTTGAAGCTTGGTTTGGATACAAACCAGACTTCTAACATTTAAAAAAATTTGGTCGCCCTTGTTTCACATATGTGCCACAAGTTAAAAGAGACAAATTGGATAAGGAGGCTGAATCATGAGTGTTCATTGGATACAACAATCCATCAAAAGCTTACAGAATCTTCCAACCTCAAAATAGAAAAATTCTAGTAAGTAAAGATGTTAACTTCATGGAAGATAAATAATGGAAATTGGAGGAACCAAAAGAGAAGTAGGAATCCTCAAAAGAGAAGCAAGAATCTTCAACTTGGGAGATTATTAATGACCCGTATTGATGATGAGCCGGTCAAAGGTACAAGATCCTTATATGAGATTTATAAAAGTAGCAATATTGCTATTTGTGAGCATGTAGAATTTAAAAGGTAGTGAAGAAAAAATAATGGATTAAAATAATGAAAAGGGAACTTAGAATGATTGAAAAGAATGATACCTAGGTGCTGATGGAAAAACCTTTACATAAAAAGGCTATAGGAATCAAAAGGGTTTATAGAACCAAACAAAATACAGATGGTTATATAAACAAATACAAAGTTAGATTAGTTGTGAAGGGCTATACTCAAGTGTTTAGAGTGGATTTCTTAAAAACTTTTGTGCCTGTAGCAAGACTTGATACAATCAGATTGCTACTTGCATTGTCTGCATAAAAGGATTGGAAATTGTATCAGTTAGATGTAAAATATGCTTTCTTAGGATATTAGCAAGAGGAGATTTTCATAGAAAAACCACATGGTTTTGAAGTCAAAGGGAAAGAAAAGAAGGTCTATCTGTTAAAGAAGGCATTATATGGCCTTAAACAGGCTCCTAGAGCATGGTATAACAGAATTGATGAGCATCTACATAAACTTGGCTTTGTCAAAAGTCCAAGTGAGGCCACATTGTATGTAAAAGAAACTAATGAAAACTGTAATAGGAAGTGATAAGACACTAATAGAAGAGTTAATGGCTAAAATGTTCAATATATTTGAGATGACAGACCTTGGTTTGGTGTCTTACTTCCTTAAAATGGAGGTAAAACAAAGCAATGATGGAATCTTCATATATCAGAAGAAGTATGCTAAGAAGATCCTGAAAAAGTTTTACATAGAGAACTGCAAAAGCACAAGCACTCCTATGAATCTAAAGGAAAAATTCAGTAAGAATGATGGAATAAACAAAGTAAATGAAGGTCAATATAGAAGCTTAATTGGGTGTTTGATGTATCTTACATCAACAAGACCTGATTTTGCATTTGCTGTAAGTTTGCTCTCATAGTTCATGCATTGTGCAAGTGAATTACATTTTCAAGGTGCAAAAAAGATTATGAGATATATCAAGGGTATATAAAATTCTCTCATTTTCAATTTTTTTTGCTTTATAACTATTCTAAAAATAACTGGGCAGGATCTTTAGATAATATGAAAAGCACTTCGAGCTATTATTTTATCTTCCTATTAGGCATGTTCTCTTGGTTTTAAAGGAAGCTAGATGTGGTTGCTCAAAGCACAAATGAGGCTGAATATATAGCAACTACTATTGTTGTAAATTAAGCAATTTGGATAACAAAAAGACTTGCAGATTTGCACACGAGTCAACTTGAGCCAACACAAATTTATATTGACAATCAAGCTGTATTTTTTTTGCAAATAATCCTATTTTTTATGGCAGGACTAAGCACTTTAAAATCAAGTTAAATTTTTTAAGAGAAGTTCAGGAAGAAGAAGTTACTTTGCTTTATTGTAGAACCAATGACCAGATTGCAGACGTTTTGGCTAAAACTCTTTCAAAAGCAAGTTTTGAAGAACTAAGAAGTAAACTAAGTGTCTGTAGTAGTTAAGACAAGGAGGAGTGTTGAAAGAATGCCTTAAAAGTTGTAGAAGATCAGGAGATTTTGTTGTTGAAGGTCTCTACTTGAAGACCAAGTCTTTAAAAATAAATCTGATTGTCTTTGATTTGTTTATCATGTAATTTTCAAAATTAATAATCTTTGTTTCTAACTAAAACTCCATATTTAAGAGTGTTCTGCAATCAATAAAATCATTTTCCTTATTTTCGTTCATTCTGCTATTATTTATGTTCATGTTCTGCATTTACTTTAAAACAATTAACACATGTAAACATCCTGATCCAACTCAAAATTCTGAAAGTTTCACCTCCTTATTTCATAAAGTGTAAAGCAACTACACAACATCAAATAAATCTTTCAAGAATAAATAAGAAGATGGTTATAGATTCTATCTCTAGAAACCAAGGAATGAATAGCTTCCTCAAATCTTTATATTCTTTGTTGCATGTGTGTGGCGTCGCAACGATCATCCACTCTCATAGGTATCTATATCTGAAAAATATAGAGAAATAAGGAATTCTTAATTCTTGTCTTTTGTCAATGGAAAATTTGAATGAGAGTCTCCACCTAATATTTTGGTCACTAAGAACCCTAACTGATCTCAAAAATTGGGCACGAGGATTGGTTGCGTAAAGAAATGGTATTAACACCCCAAATACCATTGTGGCTGGTAGGAGGAATGTGCATAATAAATCACATGTGCTTGAGGATGGTGCTTCCAAGGACTTTGAATTAACTTTCTCTCAAAAAGATATGGATCATGGGATGGAGAGGCCAAAAGCATCAAAACCGGCTGCTACTCGTTTATTTCAAGATGAGGCTTTTAGTACTTTTGTTGCTGAATTTGATAGCAATAAGCTCAGCCCAAGAGTTAGTAATGACAAAGAAGGAAAGGAAGAAGCACTAGAGGCTGAAATAGAGAGGCTTAAAGAGCAGCTGAAGCAGGTAAACTCTGAGAAGGCTGAAATAACTTTGAAATTTGAAAAGCTATCTGCCATTTGTCGATCTCAGAGACAGGAGATACAGGAGCTCAAGCAAACACTAGCTGCAAGAACTCCTTCACCGAATAAATATCAAGCCTCGTCTAGAATTCAACCATCTGCAAGTCCTCCGGTATTATTTTCATTGATGTTTTCACCATTGTAGTTGTTATAGAGATCCATTTGTCTTCTTGTTTTTACAATATTTAATCTCATCCCAGCAAGAAAAATCTGACTGGAGTACCCCAAGCCCAGAGTCAAAGTCATGGCAAGCATTTGCAGATGATAACAAGTCACGGCAGAAGCCTGTTTCAAAAGGCAACAGTCCACAGTCTGTTAGAACCAGAAACGCACACCAGAATAAGCAGGCTGCTGAATTAACATCTAATATTGATTCGTGGGGTTTTGGATCAGAGAGTTTTACAGCTGTTCCTGCTGCCAGCTCTCAAATTTCAGGATCTAATACTGAAGTGCACTCAGGTGGGTCAAAGATTATGGAGAGCCAGCCAGCTACTCAACCTGCTGGATGGGCTGGTTTCTAGCTCAAGTCATTTGTGAAGCTATATAAGAAGGTATACTTACATTAGAACCATTATGTTTTTCCTTAAGAGATAAATATAGGGAAAAGTGAGAAATATATGGCTTTCTGGGCTTGTTTGTTGTATTGAGTGCTTCTGTTTGTAGATTCACATTTTTCTATAAAGCATTTGAACATGTTCTCTGGATTAGAGGCAAACTACAAATATATACTTTTCTGCATGTCTCAATTGTTGGGTGAAAAATGTTCTTCTTGTCAGTTCTTTTGTTGCTTGCCGTTGTTGCTATTGTTTGGCCTGTTGCAAGCTGTCAGATTTTATTTTTACTCTTTCGTGTGCAAAATGGGATTGCTTCAGTTATGAGACTGAATATGCAGAGGAAGGATTAACCTCTTCGAGTGGCTTTGGCCGATAGTTCCTTGTGGTCATAACCTAGGTTTGCATTTCAAGTTAATGAAGTTGCATGGTGGGAAGTTCACTACTAAAAACAGGTGCCATTAGCATCAGAATTTAGCAACGGATAATTCCGTTGCTAAATTCAGTAACGGATTTGCAACGGATTATACATATATTATTTTTTTAATATTAGCAACGGACTTTAGCAACGGATAATCCGTTGCAAAATTTATGTTGAATTTAGCAACGGATTTTCCGTTGCTAATTGAAAAAAAAAAAATAATATAAAACTAAAATTATATAGACCGTTGATTACATTAAATCCGGACCGTTTATTTCAATCTCTCGATCCCCGCCCCACACCGAACAGATCCAAAAAAACCAAAATGTACATTCACTCTTCCACTCTTCCACTCTTCCAACGATCCTTCGAACAAAATCATCGATCCATCACCCTCATAAAAAATCACCATAACTGTTCAACAGATCCGAAACTGTTCATCTTCTTCTCCTTCGTGTTCATCATCTTCTTCTCCTTCATTTTAAACCAACAAAAACAGAGACCCATGACAACATCGCACCAGACCCATCATCATCACCATCGAACATCCTGTTTTGCCCCTTCTCTGTAAACGGGTTAGGTTTTGCACTGTTTTCTTCAATAGCTCAGGTAATTAATTTATGGTTTTTGTTTTCTTTGTTGCAATTTAAGTTACACTAAACAGTTCTAACCTAACTTTCCCAATCTCAGGTGTGATTCTGTTGTGTTGATCCATCTCCCTCACCCTTCTCCCTCACCTGTAACCGAAGAACACAGGTAAGAATTTTTTTTCCCGAAACTTTGAATAATGGTTTTAGGCTATTAATTCGATAATATAATGTTTATGATATGTTTTTACCATGATTTATAACATAATGATGCACGTTTAAATGTAAATTTATGAAAACCCCCAAATTAATTTTTAGGGTTACGGTTCATAAATTGAATGATTTTATTCAACCTGACCAATGCTGGCAATTCTTGTGTCTGGAAGAGAGTGATTGATGGAAATTATGCATGTTTAATTGAAAATTTATCAAAACCCCCAATTTAATTTTTAACAATTAGTATTATTGATGCTGTGTGTTCTTTGATGTCTGCAAATTGTCCTCCTGTGCACCGAAACCTAGGTGTTTTGAATGTATTCATATGGTTATATATATATATATATATATATATATATATATAAGGAAACTTGATTGTTGTTGTTGTGTTTCGTTAATAAGATTGCTGTTTTATTTTTGTTTCTTCATTAATTATTTTGTTTCTTGCTGTTTTACTTGTTATATATATAATTAGCAGAATTGTGTAGTGAAAGAGGTTAGAATTCATGGTTGCCTCCTCCTTGCATGGTGATAAGTTAATTTCCCACATTAGCTATATATGTTGTCTGTTTTCATTTGATTGTCCTGTCTTGAGGTCAGCATGCATGATTTGGAAATTAACTATTAATCTTTTGGATGAGGATTTGTTTTTGTATTAAAGAGTTCTACAACTCTTTTGGCTTTTTTTATAGTTACTATGTTGCATGAACTAAGTAGCAAATTTTTTGGAGCCAACTTGTGTAATTGCAGAAACAATCGCATGTTTTTTAGCATGTTTGTATGTAATGATACATGTAAAATGCACCAGCATTGTGCAATGGTTCATTTTTTAGTCAGTTCTGTGTGAATTAAGCAAATTGATGCTGAAAATCTTTGCTTGCTTAGCCATTATCAGTGGATATAGGATCAGTTAACAAACTACAAGCAATCGCATGGGCTTGTTAGAATTATTTGTGGAAAAGGCTAGGGTCAAGTGCTGTGAGGTCACTGGACTTGACCCTTTAAATTGTGAAATTGGAAATATTAGACACTCTTTTGCTGTTTTCGGTTCACAAGGTTGATGTTTACACTGTGAAGTCAGTTCTAGCAAAGCACTAATTAGTATAGATCCATTTCCAATCACACAAAGGATAAAGGATTAGAGAGCAAAGCACTAATTTGTTTTAAAGACTAGCAATTGTTATAACTTGATGGGTGTAACATACTGTTTATGTTTTTTTATTTTTCCAGCAATATGAATGGCTTATTGGATCACAACATAATCAAATAGAGTTGGCTAAATCTGATTGGGTTGCAATAAGAAAACCTCCACCTTGTGCCATTGATTTTTGGGGCTATGGTAAGTCTATTTTGGTCCATTTTTACATGGTTGCGTAATTATATGGTGTGTATTTTTTCTGTTGGGCATGCATATTGTAATCCTTTGAAGTAGTTGGAACTTTGCCTTTCATTGGGATAATATTGACAGTTTGTATAAGAAAACTAATGGAATGATTTTCTTTCATTAAATGTGATCTTGAGTACATTTAGGTTACATTACAATGATGGACAAGTTGATTCCTTTTACTATATGCCCAACATAATTGATAAAATAAGAAAAAGAAACCCCAACAGTAAAAAGAGCTTGAAATCTATTGAATTTGATATTGAATTCTGTTGATCGGATTTTGAGGGAGAAATGGGAGAAATGGGTGAGAGATATTGAATTCTGTTGATTGGATTTTCAACACTTTGGAAAATGCAAAACCACTTTTAGGTGTTTTATGAAAAAGTAAGTATTCTTTAAATTCGGTGATTGCAATTATAATTACGCGTGGAAAACATGTATACACACGCAAATTAAATACTGTCGTGTAATTTTTAATTGAAATTATATTAAAATAAATTTTTATAATTTTTTAACATTGTTATATTAAAATTATTTAAAAATATAAAAAAAATTAATTTGATATTTTTTTAAAAAAATATGTCATAATACAAAAACAAATTCTCATCCAAGAGACTAATAGTTAATATACATGTTTAACTATAAACTTTGATTACACAACAAAATATAAATAATAAGTATTTCATAGAAAGAGGTTTAACATAAATATATTAACACCTCCATTACCTTAACCATAAATATTAACAATAATTATTGCTCATCCGTGTAGAACTTGTAATCAACTAAATTGGATTGTGCCTAAACAATTTATAAAACAAATGTATTTATATTTTCATCCACCAATATTATAATTATTATTTAATTATTATTTAACTACGACATAAAAGATATATACAATGTATATGACAAGAGAAAAAGATACAAATGTTTAACATAAATATATTAACACCTCCATTACCTTAACCATAATAAATTATGTTTTTTTTTATATTGCATTTTAATCTTTAAAAAAAAAAAAAATTCTTTAATCTTGTATTACCTCGCATGTTTATGATTTCATTTACCATTTCTTAGTTGAGCAAAAAAATATCCGAATAAAAGTAAAATTTTTGATGAATCCAATAAAAATAAAAGGATCCAAATTAAAAAAAAAAAAAAACTATTTGAGGTGGTAACAAAAGTTAGAAGGTCCAATAAAAAAAATGAACTCTAAAACTATTATAAAGATAAATTTATTTAAAATTTGTTCAACTAAATATTTTTTTTTCTTTATCCATTTATTCTGTATAAAATATTAACCGAACATAATCTAAAAGTCTACTTTTGTCACTAGTTAGAAAATATAAATGAAAATATAAAATACTAACCGAACATATTTTATTTTAAAAGATTGTTTAAGTTCTAGTAGTTAAAGAAGTATGCTTATTTTAAAAAATGCTTATTGGTGTTGTCATGTTAATTAGATTAACATGGATGATCGATCATGGATGTATCGTCGTCTTATGGATGGTCGCCTTCGTCCTGAATACATTACGGGTGTTAGAAGATTTATCAACATTGCATTTTCAATTGATAAAAATATATCTGGGGAAAAAATTAGATGTCCTTGTGTGAGGTGCAAAAATCAAAAGTTTTTAAAGGAAGATGATGTTTGTAAACATCTATTGACAAAAGGTTTTTTACCTTATTATGAAAATTGGACTGTACATGGGGAGCCTTATGTCGCAGAACCAATATTGGCTGGACCTTCATCGATTGGAATGAGTCATGTTGTGAATGATGTTTGTCTAGAGAATCCATATAGGAATCTGGTTATGGATGCAATGGGGGTTGGTGATGCATTCTACAATGATAATGTGTCTTGTCCTGTGGTAGCAGGGGAAATTCCAAACCTGGAGGCAACTAAATTTTTTAAGCTTTTGAAAGCTGCGGAGGAGCCGTTGTGGGATGGGTGTACCAAGCAATCCAAATTATCTGCTTGTGTACAATTGCTTAATATGAAGTAAACTTTAAATTTGACTCAGAATGCCTTCAATAATTTTATTGACTTTACAAAAAGTTGCATGCCTAATGATGAAAATTTGGTTTCAAATTTTTATGATGCCAAGAAATTTATGCGGCCACTTGGACTTGGTTATGAGAAATATGATGTGTGTCCTAATTACTGTATGTTGTACTATAGGGCAGATGCAATGAAAATAAATTGTGATTTTTGTGGAAGTTCACGATACAAACCTAGAAATCCAACTAGTAAAGGTTCCAATAAGGCGGAGAAGCAACTCCGATACTTTCCCTTGACACCAAGGCTTCAGAGACTGTTCATGTCTCCATATCATGCCAAAGATATGACATGGCATCATTTTCATAATTCTGATAATGGGGTTATGGTGCACCCATCTGATGGGGAGGCATGGAAGGAGTTTAATCGTGTCCACTTAAGTTTTGCATCAGATCCGAGAAATATTCGGTTAGGGTTGTGCATTGATGGGTTTTGTCCATTTGACATGTCTTCAAATACATACTCTTGTTGGCAAGTAATTGTGACTGTTTATAATTTGCCTCCGTGGAAGTGCATGACTAGACCATTCATGTTTTTGACAATGATGATTCCTGGGCCAAAGAATCCGGGTAAAAAGCTTGATGTTTTCCTAAGACCTTTGATTGATGAGTTAAAGAATTTGTGGTATGTTGGTGTTGAAACATATGATGTATATAGAAAGGAAAATTTTCAATTAAGGGCAGCTTTAATGTGGACCATTAGTGACTTTCCAGCATATGGCATGTTATCAGGGTGGAGTACTCATGGAAATCTGTCTTGTCCTTATTGTATGGAGCATAGCAAGGCTTTTAGATTAAAAAATGGAGGGAAAACTACATTTTTTTATTGTCATCGACGATTCCTACCTATGAACCACCCATATAGATTTCAATCTGATAAGTTTTTGAAAGGAGTAATTGAAAGGCTCCCTCCTTTACCTCGTCCATCTGGTTTGGAAATGTTGAACGAAGTGTTGAAGTATACTGAGGGACATAATGGAGGGTCATCATATAATGATAAAATTCCTGGCTTTGGTGTTAAGCACAATTGGGTGAAAAAGAGCATTTTCTGAGAGCTTCCATATTGGCATACAAATTTGATTCGTCATAATCTTGATGTCATGCATGTTCAGAAAAATGTCTTTGACAATATTTTTTATACAGTTATGGATTGTCCGAATAGAAGCAAGGACAATTTAAAGGCTAGGTTGGATATTCAATTGTATTGTCAGAAGCCAAATTTGCATTTGCAACAAGATATGAGTGGTCGGGTTTACAAACCTAAAGGCACTTATTGTCTACACAAGAAACAACAACAAAAAGTCTTGTCATGGATGAAGGAATTATCATTTCCTGATGGTTATGCTTCAAGCATTTCAAGATGTGTGAAAGAGGCACAATGTAAGGTTTCGGGGATGAAGAGCCATGATTGCCATGTCTTCATTCAAAGACTTCTTCCAACCGCTTTCCGACCTTACTTACCTAGGCCACTGTGGGAGGCATTAACTGAACTGTCTGTATTTTTTCGAGATATTTGTTCAACAAATTTAAATGCCCAACACATGGAGTTAATGCAGATGAATATAATTGAAATAATTTGCAAACTTGAAAGGATTTTTCCTCCATCATTCTTTGACTCCATGGAACACTTGACGATATATCTACCTTACGAGGCAAAAGTTGGTGGACCAGTTCAATATCGATGGATGTATCCATTTGAACGGTATGTTTTCATACTATGTTAATTTTATTAACTTTTGATTTTTAAAAAATATACTAATTGACATAAATGATATAGGTATATGTTTTATTTGAAGAAAAAAGTGACCAATAAAGCTAAAGTTGAGGGTTCCATATGTGAAGCATACTTGATTGATGAAATTACCAATTTTGCATCTCATTATTTTGGTGATGACGTGCAAACAATTTGGAATCGAGTTCCACGGAATGATGATGGTGGCCTTAGAAGTGTAGATGGATGTCTCTCTATTTTTTCCTATCCAGGGAAAAAATTATCCAAAAGATTTTATAAAAGGCAGTTGTCACATGCTGAAATGCAAATTGCGCATAACTATGTGATATTCAATTGTCAAGAACTGAAGCCTTATTTAGAGTAAGTATGAAATATTATTTTGTGCTAAATTTATAATAATTTGTTATTAACTTTAACATTTTAAAATTTTAGGCAATGTCGACAAGAGCTAAAGTCACAACAACCACATGCGAGTGATGGTGAAATTGAAAAATTATGCGAAACGATCTTTCCAAATTGGTTAAAAAAAAATGTAAGTATTTTAATAAAATCATATTATATTTTATGTCAATTAGCTACTTTAAAAATATTATTAGGGGCTTTTAAATTATTATTTCTTATGGAGTTAACTATTATGCTAGGTGGAATACCAATATAACGGAATTGAAAATCAGCTCTTTGGACTTGCTATGGGCCCTTCAACTTCAGTGAAATGTTATAATGGGTATTATGTCAATGGTTTTAAATTTCATACTCAACGTTATGGTTGTTTTAAAAAGACAATGAATAGTGGAGTTTGTGTGAAAGGAAGTTGTTATGATGATGATGAACGTGATTATTATGGAATGCTTAAAGAAGTTGTTCGGCTAAAATACTTGGGGAGTAAGTGCAAGTTATTTATGTTTAAATGTAATTGGTATGATACAAGACGAGGGATTAGAGTGCATCCTTCGAATGGTTTGGTTGAAATCAAGCATACATCTCGACTGCACGGAAATGAAGATTTTGTGTTAGCACAACAATGTCAACAAGTCTACTATACATATCCACCTGGTAATAAATCATCTGAATGGTGGACGGTTATTAAGACAACTGCTAGAAGTCGTTATAATGTTGATATGGGTGAATTTATTGAAGATGCAAACAATGTGAGATCATTTGATGTTGATCAATCAGATGAGATTTCTCAACCATCTCTTGTCCTTCCTACTCAAACACTTGATGATCCAAATATACTTGTTGAATCATCTTATTATGAAGAAATCGGGCAACATGAATTGATTCAACTTGACATAAATTGGGGAAACAAAGATGATGAAGCAGAAGAAGAAGAAGAAGAAAGAAGAAGAAGAAGAAGAAGAAGAAGAAGAAGAAGATGGTGATGGTGATGCTGAAGAAGAAGAAGAAGAAGAAGATGATGATGATGATGAGGATGATTGTTATGGTGGTGATGGTTAGGAGTGATGATAATAATGAGTAGCACAAGTTAATTATATTTCGTAGTATATGTAATGAATTATCTTTATTATATGTATGGATAATTTCATATTATTTGACAATATTTAGGCTTTCAATGTTTTTTATTATTATTATTTTATTCAAGTGTGTGTTATGCATCACATTACATAAATCATTTTCATTGACCTTTGAAACCATTTATAACCTTTCAAGTATCAATCTTTAAATTGTGATTCTGATGTTATATTTTATTTTGTGATTCGTTTTCTTGCTTATAGGTGTTGAAGCGTGAAAGAAAGGGTTTTTCCTGCTAATTGTTTTGATTTATAGGACCAAACATTAAGGTAAGCATACTCATAAATTTTGATTTCTGCTTAATTAATTATTTAGAATTTTTTTTTTTATTGTTTGTGTTAATTGGCTTATTACAATTTAAACTTCATAGCTGATTTTTGTCATTGCAAGGAATGCTTAATGAAATTGTCTTGATGTTATTTACATATTTGGTTTTGTTGCAGTAATTATTTTATTTGAAGTATAATATTTTTCGGAGTGATGGCTATTATTGTTATGTTGTATATATTCATATGATAATGTATATATTTTTTCTGGTTTTTAGCATGCCTCGACGAGGATCCATATTAGAATCTAGGAGTGACAGGTCCACATCAAGGAGTGACAGGTCCACTTCATCCAAATCATTTCAAACTACATCAAGGCATAATAACAAAGGATCCACAGTTCATCAACCTGTGTATCAGAACGCAAATGAGTATTATATACCTACTTTGGGGAGTACACATCCTCCTCAACATGATTATGGGAGGGTTGATGGATATCAATATTGTGAGGGATTTCTTTTTCAGGATTTGCTTCAAACTCAAGGAGGTTTCTCTCGAGATAACCAACTTGTTTATGGAGGACATAATTTATATGGGAGTCATGGGAGAGTTGATGGTGATGATGATGATGTGAACATTAGAGATGAAGATGAGGGAGACGGTAGTAATGTGATGTATGTGATGAGGATCAAGATGGTGTTCCATCATATCACGGTTCAACATCTTCTCTATACAATTATGATCAAATTGTTAAAAGGAAGGGTTTTGACACGCCAATAGATTCAATAACAAGAAAAAAAGAGCTTTGTTTGTATGGAACAACAGAGTAAGTTCAACTTTTTAATAACTAACTGATTAAGGTTATATTTTTAGGTATGAAAAAAATTACTTATTATTGTATAATTATTTGTTTAATATAAATTTGTTATTATGTATTTTCAGGTTCAATAACGCATCATGTGGACGTGTAATTGAAGATATTTTGAGGTCCAATTTTAAGGGAGCATGGCACTCTTGGGAAAAAGTAGATTCAATGTGCAGGGATGAACTTTTTAGAGAGTTTAAGGTAAGAACCGACACTAATTGCCATAATATTCTTTTCAATTTTGATCACTTTAATGTAGCATTATGAAAATTATCAACTGAATAGCTATGACTGATTTGTGTTATAATTTGTTTTTATTTCTTGTTTACTCTTTAATATCATTTAATTTCTTTAGTTATAACACAATATGATTAATTATTTATATAATTTGAAATTTTGTGCACTATTTTTACTTGGTATATATATTATTTGGTAGAAAAAATATTCCTTTCCTGAGGAAGATGAGTCGATTGTTCATAATATTTGGGAAGATAAGGCTAGGATAGCTTTGAATCAACAATTGACACGAGCTCGCAAGAAAGCCATGTCAAAAGAAAACACAACAAATATTCTAGATTGCTTTGATAAAGGTCCTGCCTGGATAAACAATGATGATTGGAATCAAATGATCAAAGATGTTTGGTCCACCCCTGAATTTCAAAGGAGGTCTGAATTTGCCAGGAGGAATCGATTATCCCAAACAGATGGCAAAATAAGCACTTATTCTGGAGGAACAGTGTCATTTGCATCATATCGAGCTAACATGGTAAGGATATTTTTTTTTATGCTTAAGATAATGAATTAAAATTTGTATATTTATCTTTTATAATATTTATTAATCTTGAAAGCAAGAGGAAGCTGGTGGAAAAGAACCTCCATGGGATGATGTCTTTTCAGCTTTGCATCAAAGTACTAAGCAGTCTGGTAGCTTCATCGACAACAAGTCAAAAAAAGTGGTTGTATGTATTTTTATTTGATTATTTTTTAATATAACTCAAGTATTATTTAACATTCAAATTAATTTATTGTTGCATGTATTTTATTTGTAGGAAAATTATAAAACGGAGATGATTTCAAAGTATGGAACTGATCGGGAAAATCATCCTTCATTTGATGGAGCAGCTTGGTGTGTGGCTTCAGGAGGAGTTACAAAGGGTAGGGTATATGGTGCACCTCGTATGCCAAAATCTATAGTTAGTACAAGCTCTTCATCACATTCCTACTCGGTGGAGTCATCATATCCCAGTTCATCATATCGAGCATTGCAAGAGGAGATAAAGAAAAAAGATGAGGTGATTTTTGAAATGCAACGGCAGATGGATTCCATGAAAGAATATCTTGTGAACAATCTTGGATATCATGGCGGGACATCAAATATTGATCAAGGTATGCCACCACCTTTGACTCCATCAATACCGCCACATATGGCTCCTCAGATAATGACACCAATGGGTCCCACATCTCAACCAATTTATCGACCTATACCTCGACCTTTATATCCTGATCAATCTTGTGACGATCCACAATATCATGGTTCGTCTTCGCAACCAGCACCATGATTGTATGTTTTGTTGTTTTTTTTTTGTATTTGAACTTAATTGTATTAATGCATGTTTAACTAAATTTTTATAATATGAATATTATTTTTATTAATTATATAATAATTGTTAATATTAATTTATGCTGGTTATATATATTCTGCAATTTTTAAAAATATCCATAAATAAATAAATTAATTAGAAATCATTTTAATAAATAAATAAAACGTAATTTAATAAAAATTTAATAATACAATCACCAACGGATTCTCCGTTGGTGATTGTAGCAGGCATGCATTCTCCGCTGATGCACGAATCAGCAACGGAGAATTCATTGCTGATTCACCGAACTAGCAACGGATAATCCGTTGCTAGTTTTGCAACGGGTTATCCATTGCTATTTGTAAGCAACGGATTTTCCGTTGCTGCAAAATCAGCAACGGATTTATCCGTTGCTGATTCCGTTGCTAAATTACTTTAGCAACGGATTTTAATGGTTTTTGCAATGGAATAGTCCGTTGTTAATTACTATATTTTTTAGTAGTGATATCCACTCTCCAACTTGAGGGGAAGTGTTAAGAATCCTATTAGGAATAGGTAACATGTATACTTTAGGATTCCTACTGTAAAACTGATTCTATAGGAAGATAAATTGCAGGACAATACGTAATTGATTCCTAACCTATTGGAATGACTGTAAATGCTCTTGTATATATACACGTGATGTGATCAATAATATTTATTCATTCCAGCAAATTCTATTCTCTCTTTTCAATTTACACCTTAGGGTCATTATCATAGTTTCTGCTAATCATCCTTAATTTTCTTAGTTTGTTCATGGATTGCAACAAATAGTTTGACCAAAATTACCAATTTTTTAGTTGACAGAGACTCAGTATTTATTATAACCATGAAAAGTAGTTGTTTGACTTGGATTAAAGGGGTTTACGTGTTTTTCTTGCTGACAATAGTTGCTAATATCGGTAGTCTTTACTCTACAATTATTTGAGGGGACAAAGAAAAGTCTAGAGAAGGATGTTATAGGCAAAATGGCCATGATGTAAGCAATGACGAGATATTACTAATGACCATATCAAGGAAGAATCTTCTATTTTATGTGATGATACATTTCATTTTGACTGAAATAAAAACTTTTATGTTACATTTTCTATTCAAAATTTCGAAATGTCTTGCTAGACTTTTCTATTCAAGCATTTGATCAATTCAAAATTCTGAAAGTTTCACCTCTTCATTTTAGAAACTGCAAAGCAGCTACACAACACCAAATCAATCTTTTAAGAATAAATAAGAAGATGGTTGTAGATTCTCTCTCCAGAAACCAAAAGGGCATGGCTTCCTCAAATCTCCGTATTCTTCAAGCTCTCTTTGCTTCTCTTCTGCTTCTCACTCCAAAAGTTTTTTCCTTTGACTGTTCTCAACGTAATGGCTCATCATTATCTTCACTCGAGCCAAACCCTTCATGGCTTTCTCCTAATAAAGAATTTGCCATTGGATTTCAGAAACTGCCCAACGATAATGAGAACCACTTCTTGCTTGCCATCTGGTTCAATAAAATACCTAACACAACCATTGTGTGGTTTGCTCATACAGAACCAGCACCACAAGGGTCTACTTTAAAACTGACTGATGAAGGGAAGCTTGTACTATATGATCCTAAAGGAAATAGTTTATGGGAGCGGCCTTCAACAGGTGGCGCAAAATCTATGTGCGCTTCTATGAATGATAGTGGTAACTTTATGCTCCTGGATGAAGACAAAAATCCCATTTGGGAGACCTTCAATGAAGCAACTGATACAATCTTGCCTGGTCAAACGCTTAACATGGGAAGCAATCTCACTTCTCGATATTCTCGAGAAAGTTACACTGATGGGCGCTTCCAGCTACACTTGCAGCCGGATGGAAACCTGGTCCTTTATATTGTAACTATGCCAACTGGAGCTACTCGTGATGCTTATTGGGCCACCGGGACAATGACCGGCAATTCTAAGTTAGTATTTAATGAGAATGGATATATTTATGTCACAGATGGCACCCGATGGGTCTACAACCTTACCAAAAATGATGCTGGGTCGAGTCAAGATTTCTACCACATGGCAAGGATTGATTATGATGGAGTCTTTAAGCAATATCATTACGAAAAGAGCAAAACATGTGACTTGAAGTGGAGTGTGGTGACAAGATTTCCCAAAGATATTTGCTCTGCAATCCTAACGGAGGTAGGAAGCGGAGCTTGTGGCTACAATAGCATCTGTGTTGAAATAAATGGAGAACCTGATTGCTTGTGCCCAGAAAATTATTCATACTTGAATGAATCTGCTAAAAATCAAGGTTGCAGGCCGAATTTTGAACTGCCAAGCTGCCGGCTCAATGGATGGGAATCAAACCTTGAGCTAGTAGAATTTGTTGAGTACAAAGAAACAAATTGGCCACTAGATGATTATGATCTTCAGATTGGAAGTGGGGTGGACTTGCAGACGTGTAAACAACTATGCCTTACTGACTGTTTTTGTACGGTTGCCGTTCATAATGGTAATAGGTGCTGGAAGAAGAAGTATCCTCTGTCAAATGGAAGACGCGAGCCTAATGTGAATGGAACAGCTCTTGTGAAGGTTCCTAAAGTTAATGTTACACAGCTATATCTCGAATCACTCCGCCAAAATAACAAGGACCAGTCGACAACGGTCCTCATAGTGTCAATACTCCTAGGAAGCTCTGTGTTCATTAATATTGTTATGACATTAGCTATTTGCATTGCCGTATACTTCTCGTATCACAACAAGTTATTGAGCATTTCATCGGTTTCAAGTGTTGCTTCAACGAATATTAGAAGTTATTCATACAAAGAGCTTGAACAAGCAGCTGGTGGCTTCAAACAGATATTGGGCAAAGGTGCTTTTGGAACGGTGTACAAAGGTGTATTAGCATCCCATCCCAAGAGGTTTGTTGCAATCAAGAAGTTAGAGAAGTTTGAGCAAGAAGGCGAGAAGGAATTTAAGACAGAAGTGAGTGTGATTGGTCAGACTCACCACAAGAATCTAGTCCGTCTGCTTGGTTACTGCGATGAGGGGGAGCACCGGCTCCTAGTATACGAGTACATGACCAACGGTTCCTTGGCAAGCTTACTATTTGGAATCGCCAGGCCTGATTGGAACCAAAGAGTACAGATTGCCTTTGGCATTGCAAGAGGCCTAATGTACTTACATGAAGAGTGTAGCACTCAGATCATCCATTGTGATATAAAGCCTCAGAATATACTCCTAGACGAGTTCTATACACCTCGGATTTCTGATTTTGGACTAGCAAAGCTCTTGCTGGCAGAGCAAACTCGAGTGGCTCGCACGAACATAAGAGGCACGGTCGGGTACTTTGCGCCTGAATGGTTTAGTAGAGCATCAATCACAGTTAAGGTTGATGTCTACAGTTTTGGTGTTCTGTTACTAGAGATGATTTGTTGCAAGTCAAGTGTTGCATTTGGAATGGGAGATCAAGAGGAGGCACTTATGGATTGGGTTTACGCTTGCTACTGCAAGAAGAAAATGGACAAGTTGGTTGAAAATGACGAGGATGCAAGAAATGACATGAAGAAGCTAGAGAGGTTAGTAATGGTGGCAATTTGGTGCATTCAAGAGGATGCTTCACTCAGGCCATCCATGAAGAAGGTTACTCAAATGCTTGAGGGTGTTGTCGATGTTTCTGTGCCTCCACGCCCTTCAATTTATTGTCCCACATGAACTTGATCATTCAATTTATTATAAACTTTATTTGGCATAATATTGTATTCACTATATTCTAAGATTCATTTTGACCCTGCTTTACTTCTCCTCTAGAGTCTTGCATTGCATTAACTGGACGTAAAAGAAAAATATACTAATTACAAAACAAAAAACAAGTTATAAATGTCCAACAAAATTAACATACTAACAAGTTATAATCGTCAAGTTATAAGCGTGAAAAAAATAAATAATAAAAAAATAAGTTTAATAACTCAATGAGTAGATAACGTTCAATATATAAACAATATCTAATACAACAATGAGAAATTTATATAAAAATATGGTTTTAAGTTCTTATATAAAAGTTTCTCAAATAGACCATAATAACAATATCATAAAGTAAAGCTTGTTGGAAAATCAAAATACAATTAGCATGAGGCTTTGTACTATAAGATGATTAGTCCACACAAGTTGGTGACTACCTGGTCAACTTGGGTTCAAATACAATGTGCATAAAGACTAATATTACCCTATTAGCATGGGAAAACAAGTGAAAGTTTGAGAATTTTTTGTTCCTTTGCTTCTTTCTTAGAAAATTTTGGAATTGTCATATGATAAGTGCAATGTTCGCTTCATTTTATCATCACTATCACTATGGTATATGGTTTTGAATACCAAATTCTTCTTTTGCTTTTTTATTAGTTCTACCTTTTCTATGGTAATTTTATGAGTCATAAATGATTTAATGAGTTATTCAAATAAAAATTTGGTGAGATCCTTAACTTCTCGAATTACCATTACATTTTCTTCCCAAGTCTTTGGCAAAGACCTAAGAATTTTGCTCACAATATCAACATTAGTATAAGTTCTATCAAGAGCAACCAAATTATTAGTAAATATACTAGTTATGGATTCATTTTAAAGCATTTTAAATAACTCATATTGATGCACTAACATGTTATTTTTTTTATTCCCTTACTTGATTCGTTCCTTCATGTGTTATTTTTAACGCATGTCATATATCTTTAACATTATTGCATGATGTGTTCCTATTGAATTCAATTCTACTAAATGCACAATACAAAGTATGTATAACTTTAACATCCATATAAAACAACTTTTTATCATTATCGGTATAATCACTTATAGCTTTAGGAAATGTTATATTATTTTCAATCTTAGTAGGCTTGTGAGGTCTATTTTCAATAAATAGTCATAAATCATAATTAATAGATTGAAGATATATAATTATCTTAGCTTTTCAATAGACATAGTCATTACCATTAAAGAAATATGACTTAGAAGTTGATGATCCTTCATTTTGAACATTAAAACTAATGGTTATCATTCCACTCAAAATCCAAACAAACTTGTATAAATAAGAATTATGGTTTGATACTAATTGTTATTCTATAATTAAGGCAACAATAACAACTAAGGAGATGAATTAGATGTTTTACTAATAATAAAAATTACTGCAATTAACTCAATTAAACACAATTAACATAACTAACCAACAATATAATTAAAGCGTTTAAAGTAAAGATTATAGGGATAGAAATTGCAAACTTAATTTTTAATATGGTTTGGCAAACATATATCCACACCTTAAGCATCAAATCAATCTTGAATATTGTATTCTTTACTAATCCAAGCTAAAAATTACAATGTCATTGATGAATCCTCACCAAACTCCTTTTCACCACTTGAAGAAACATCATCTTCAAGAATCTTCACCTTGGTAATGTACCTCACCAATGACCAATAATTTTTCACTTAAACTCTTTAAGGATTATAATTGTTTGAAATGTAACAACACTCTCTCAAAGAGTAAACAATACAAGTGAAGCTTATGTCTTTATAGCTCACTCAATAACACTTATAATGCATGAAGGTGTTTAAGTGTAGTAAGTGTGTGAATTTATACTTTTATGGAATAATACGAAGGTTTTAATGCACAAACATGAGTATGATTTATGATTGATGATTTAAAGTTTTTTTTTTTTTTTTTGCTCTTAAAATAGCTTTTATATGATATCTATTCAAATTTTGTGATATCTATTCAAATTTTGTGCTTAATTTCTCAATTAGACAAACTATATATATGTTTTTAGAAAGAAAAAAAAAGTTGTTTTATAGCCATTGTTGTTCCTCTAACAGCTAAAATGATCGATCAGTTCAGATTGGTCAATTCAATCGGTTGATCTATTCCAAGAGATTCCTAAGTGTTTAACCCTGATAAATAAGCGGTTGATCGGTTCAATTTAATATCTATTTTTAACATTCTTAAACCTGATGAATCTTAAATTGACTAAATGTATATCAGTCCTATAATGCATACAATGTGAAGTATGTAAATTCATTTTAATTTGTGCTATCAAATAAGATATAAAGTTTACATAATAAACACTAAAATGAATGCTTAAGAATTAAATCTTCACTTGTTTTGTATCTTGTACTTGTTGATTTATTTCTTCATTTAATTATTTATGATTGTTGATGATCTTTTTATAAATATTTTTTAAACTTAAACATAACCAAACATATTATTCGTCTATTTTTATTTAATTGTTATCATCAAAATATATAAATATTAATTTATGACCTAAAAGTCAACATCTTTTGCTATTTTTGTTGTTGATCTTAGGAATAAAAAGGATAAGGGTTATTTTTTTTTCTTTTTTATATATATAAAATTACCCCTCTCTCCTTTATTCATAGTTTAATCCAGTTAAAATTCTAATTGTGGGTAGTTTTACTTATTGTTTATCATTATCATTGAGCTATAATTTCTCACTTTGTACATTGACAGATTCCACATTCCACATTCTAATTAAATTTTATTTAAATCCTTTATTTTTCAATTTAAAATTTTATCGTTATAAATTTTCAGGTCGGGATTTACAATTTTATTAAAAATAATTGACTTAGTGACCCACGAGTTGACCCTATAACCTAATAACAATTTTTTTTTTCTAGATTAGTCCTCAAATGAAGTCTAACAATAATGCTCGCGCGTGTGCACACACACATACATATATATAAACTATATTATGCATCTGAACATCATATTGCATATCTTTTTGCATTCATTAAACATGCATGCCCAGTCACATCAAGATTAAAAACTACATATATATAAACTATATTATGCATCTGAACATCATATTGCATATCCTTTTGCATTCATTAAACATGCATGCCCAGTCACATCAAGATTAAAAACCCCTATATGGAACTTCACCAGTGGACCTACAGTTGAGTCTGAACATCCACCTTTGAGAAATATCCAAATAACCCACAATAACCAGACTGTAGAGGCAGCCCCTTACAAATTCTCTATTGAAGACACCCTTTCCAATACAAAACACATCATTAACCAAAACAACTTTACAAATACCAACCTTAATACCTTAGGAAAGTAGCTTACAAGACTAGAAAAACAAATACAAAGAACCACTAGAAGTTCAGTCGACATTAAAACCTTAACTGACCTGAAACTAAAAAACTCAGTCTTCAAACTTTACCAAATTACAAAAACAAGCCAAACACAACTCCAAGAAAACCAAACAGACTTTCTTAAAGCTATCAAAACACATTTACAACACCTTGATAGTTCATCTTTAACTGTCCCAGATACACCACAAACAACCAACCCTTCCACCTCCACAAACCAAGTTAGTACTTTACAAAAGAGCCCTTGGGAGTCTTCTGATGAAAGTACTTCTCCAAACCAACCTCTTACCCTCAACAAACTTACATGGCAACCTCCCAAAACATCCACTGCCCCAGACATTTCCATGACCACTGAACCAACTATCCTTACTCAACACAAATATAATGCCTCTTCCCTCTATGAATGAAATATAGATGGAATGTCCGAATACAACACCCTCTAGCAAATGATTATGGCAATCAATGCCTACAAAACCCAAATAGGAACCTTAGACAAAGCTATTGTTGAACTCCTTATTGTTGGTTTCTCTAGTCAGTTAAAAGGATGGTGGGATGATTAGTGCTTAAAAGTGCATTTTTATCAAGGTTTTATATCATCATTTTGCACTTAAAGTATTAATAACTCCATAACTAAAGCATGTTTTATAATAACAAGTCTAATACTATAAAATGCCTTAATATATGGTAAATGTTCATCTTAAATACAAGCCTATCACATAAATCAAAGGATTGATTGATGAGTTCAAGTATGGAAATTGAAAGGACAAAGAGAGGGCCAAACTTAGAAAAGAGATTTTGGTGCAGTCCAAACTGGAACACTGTTCGATAATTGGGTCATATCTCGAGTTCTAGATGTCAAAATGATCTCCAATTTTTACACATATTCAGTAATACATAGGCCTGTAACTTTCATGTGGACACCAAGATCTAAGAAGGCCATTTGCAAGTCCAAATTATAGCAACAACGGAGAAGTCCAAATATGTCCTGCAGCCCAAACACTGTTCAGTGTTTAGCCCATATCTGGAGTTCTAGAAGTTCAAATGACCTACATTTTTTTTTATCTGAAAAGCTGAGACAATTTCCTACAACTTTCATGTTTTCAAGTGGTCCTAGTTCTGATGCTAGCAATTTCATTTTATTCAGACAAGAAGATAAAGATTTTCACAAAGTCAAGAGTTGGCCACCCACTCATCAATTAGTCATCAAATCAATAATTTTGAATTTTGGCCTATAAAAGGAGGCATTTGCCATGTATTTAGGGGCTTGATTGTTCAGATCAAGTTCATGCTCTTTATTTCTCTCTTTATATTTTTTTTGTAATTCTTAAGTTTTGCTTTCATTAATATCTTGTTTATACTTTTCATTTCCTTTCCTTCCCTTTGTTAACTTATATCTTATTTATGTTCTTGTTTTGTTTATTTATGTTTCTCTTCTTCATTATATTTAGGTAAGTTTATTATGTCAAGGTGAAAAGGTTATACTAATAGTGTAAGAATAAGTATAGTGTAAACTCAACATGGACCTTAATGTTTAATATTAACATGTCTTATCGTTTTATCTTACTTGTTAAATGGTTAATCTAGATTTGTGTTGTATAACACTTGTTACAACAAATGCTTAGCACTTTCATAGCCCAACCGTATGGTATTACCTACACTTGTGCTATGAAAGAAACTTGATTTGTTGTTAACATAAGTTAGCATCATGAATTCCTAACAATATTTAAAAGTTTGGTGTTACTTAAATAAGATAATTAATATGATCATATTAATAATTTATAATGAGCTATTAATGAGAAATCATCCGATTGGAACCTCCTTTGTGTGTGGTTTCTAGTTGAATAATAAGAGTTTATACTATACTTGTTTGAAATACCATTAGTGGATCCTCTAATCTTGACATTTGTTTTTATTATTATTTAATTCTTACAATAATCTTCCATCTCAAAGTTCTCATTAATTTCTTCCTCTTCTTTTTTACTACTACTACTACTACTACTACTACTACTACTACTACTACTATTTACATTCTTGTTATATTTTATGTACGTTAAGTATTCTTTGTGTTTGATCAAAGATCCTGACATTGTTGGTCTTGCTTTGTTCATTCGCATCAGAAATCTGTTTATATTATATAATATATCTCTTTGATCTTTTTGTAAATTCAGTATATAGGCTGGAAACCTGTGACCCGATCTTTTAGATCATTCTCAGGTATAACAACGACACGTACTGAGTAGTAGTATTATTATTATTACTACTATTAATATTATTATTACTATTATTGTTATTGTTGTTGTTGTTGTTGTTGTTGTTGTTATATTGTTATTTATAATTTATATAATTAACCTCTCTGTGGTTCGACCCCGGTCTTACCAGGTTATTTATTACTTCGACACTCCTGCACTTGGGAGAAGACATCAATCTTTTAGTATTTATTTTATTTTCTCTTTTCACTTTTCTTGTATCTAACTTTGTTTCTTTTCTTTTGTTTCCTTTTGTTTTGTTTTCTTCTTCCTTTTATTCTCTTTCTACATGTGCATGAGTGTTTGGTCACGTACATTAAATGGTAGACTTTGTAGGGTATCCTCATCATTTTCAGAAAATATAGCCGAAGAAGATAACCAGTCACTTCATAATGAGAATAATGAGAATAACCGTGTTAGGACACTTAGAGACCACATGAATCCCATAAGAACAAGTGCACCCTCATGCATAGTTTTCCCTCCTGATGCATCCCATTTTAATTTTAAGCTAGACATTATTCAACTTTTACCTTCTTTTCATGGCTTAGATCTAGAAAATCCATACTTGTATTTGAGAGAATTTGAAGAAGTTTGTAACATCTATAATGACTTAAATTGTAGCATGAATACCATTAGATTAAAGCTTTTTTCTTTTTCATTAAAAGATAAAGTGAAAACATAGCTACAAAATCTTAGGTCAAGATCCATTTGTGCTTGGGATAAAATGCAACAATAATTTTTAAATAAGTTTTTTCCATCTCACAGAACCAACTCTTTCAAAAGACAAATCACCACTTTTACTCAAAAACCAGGTGAAACATTTTACCAATGTTGGGATAGGTATCGAGACTTGCTTAATACTTGTCCTCATCATGGTTTTGAAACATGGAGATAGGCAAATGGTTGAATTGATGTGCAATGGAACTTTTGAAGATAAATACCCTAATAAAGCAATGGAGTACCTAAACTTACTAGCTGAAAATGTGCAAAATTAGGACACTACGGGCACTTATGAGGCACTAAGTAAAACCCAATCTCATACATCTAGTGGAGGTATGTATAACCTTAGAGAAGATCATGATCTCCAATCCAAGTTTGCATCTTTAGCTAGAAAATTCGAGGCACTAGAATTGAAAAAGAGTGGTCAATTAAAATCTATTCAAAACATTGTGTGTCAAATTTGTGAAACAAATGAACATGCAACCAATGAGTGTCCAACTTTGCCTTCTTTCAAGGAATGCCTCCATGAACAAGCCCATGCTTTAAACAGTTTTCAAAGGCCCAATCATAACCCATACTCGCAAACATACAACCCTGGTTAGATAAAATATCCAAATTTCAGTTGGAAGAGTGATAACAATAATGCAAAAACTTCACAGCTACCATTTCAAGCACACCATAATTTCCAAATTCTCATGGATATGCACCTCCTTATGATCCACCTCCTAGAAGAAATCTTGAGGAAACATTGCATGCATTCATTAAAAAGTAAGAGACAATCAACACTCAACTTGCTCAAAGCATGACAAATTTTAAAGATGCTCTTGTAAAATTCACATCTCTCAGTTTTCAAGAGAAATGTAAGTTTCCATCTCAACCACAACAAAATCCAAAGGGGCAATATAATGAAAATGCAAGTAGTTCCGGAAGCCAACACATGGATCAAGTCAAATCAGTCATCACTCTTCGCAGTGGTAAGGTTATTGAAAAACCCACTCTTGAACCTTGTGAGAAAGATGACGAGTCAATCTCTGAGGGTAAGGAAGGGGTTGAATCTGAACATTGTAAAGAAAATACTGATTCTTCGCTAGCACTTCCATTTCCTCATGCCATGACCAAACAAAGAAAAGTCAATCACAATTTTAAAATCCTTGAAAGTTTCAAACAGGTAAGGATCAATATACCTTTGTTGGATGTTATTAAACAGGTACCTTCCCATGCTAAATTTTTAAAAGATCTATGCACTGTGAAGAGAAAACTGAATGTGAAAAAGAAAATATTTTTAGCCGAACAAGTAAGTGTTATTCTTCAGAATAATAATGCTTTGAAATATAAAGACCCTGGTTGTCCTATAATTTCTTGCTTTATTAGAGAGCATAAAATTGAAAGAGCTTTACTTGATCTTGGAGCTAGTGTGAATTTACTTCCATATTCGGTTTTTCAAAGTCTCAATCTAGGTGAGTTAAAACCAACTTCTGTAACTCTTTTACTTGCTGATAGATCTGTAAAAGTGCCTAGAGGAATAGTCGAGGATGTGTTAGTACAAGTTGATAAATTCATTTACCCTGTAGATTTTATTATCTTAGATACACAACCTGTTGAAGCATGTAATTCAATTCCTGTCATTTTAGGACGTCCATTTCTTGCCACATCTAATGCATTGATTAATTGTAGGAATGGACTGATGAAGCTATCATCTGAAAATATGACATTGAAGATGAATATTTTCAACATTTACAAGCAACCTCGAGATGATAATGATTTACAGGAAGTGGACTTTATTGAAAAATTAGTTCCTGATCAATTTCAAACCACTTCTAGTTAAACTGAGATTGATGAACCTGATGAGTTGCAAATGATTAATTTTCAGGAAGAAGCAAAGGCATGTAATTGGAGACCATAAATTGAAGAATTGCCAACATAATTAATTGAGTCTATACCTTTAAGTGTTCAACCACCAAAACCTGATTTGAAGTCGTTACCCTGTCAATCTCAAATACTTATTTTTGGGAGAAAATGAAACTTTTTCAGTAATAATCTCTTCCAAACTTAATGCACATAAAGAAGGTAAGTTATTACAAACTCTGAAAATACACCAAAATACATTAGGATGGACCATAGCTGATATAAAAGGAATTAGTCCTTTGATTTGCACACATAGGATTTATTTGGAGGAAAATGCTAAACCATCTAAAGAAATACAACGAAGACTTAATCCTAATATGAAAGAAGTAGTGAAAAATAAAGTCATTAAGCTTCTAGATAATGGAATCATTTATCCTATTTCTGACAGCAAATGGGTAAGTCCTACCCAAGTTGTACCCAAAAAGTCTAGAGTCACTATGATAACAAATGAGAAAAATGAGTTAATTCCAACTAGGACTATTACTGGTTGGCGCATGTGCATTGACTATAGGAAACTTAATTCAATGACTAGAAAAGATCATTTCCCTTTACCTTTCATGGATCAAATCCTAGAAAGAGTTGGAGGTCATGAATTTTATTGTTTCCTAGATGGCTATTCAGGTTACAATCAAATTAAAATTGCATTGGAAGATCAAGAGAATACTACTTTCACATGTCCATTTGGTACTTTTGCATATTGAAGAATGCCTTTCGGGTTATGTAATGCACCAGCCACGTTTCAAAGATGCATGCTTAACATATTTAGTGATATGGTTGAACGTTTTCTTGAGATTTTTATGGATGATTTTTTTGTTTTTGGTGATTCATTTGATGATTGTTTAACTAACTTGGAAAAGGTTTTGAACAGGTGTGAAGAGAAGAATCTTGTACTGAATTGGGAAAAATGTCACATTATGGTAACAAACGGCATTGTACTTGGTCACATTGTTTCATCAAAAGGAATTGAGATTGACAAATCTAAAATCGAGTTAATTGCCAACTTACCAACACCAAAATCTGTTAAAGATGTTAGATCATTCTTAGGACATGCTGGTTTTTACAGAAGGTTCATCAAAGATTTTAGTGTAATTTCTAAATCATTATGTAACCTTCTAATAAAGGAAAATGTTTATGAATGGACTGAACAATGTAAAAAAGCCTTTGTTAAACTTAAAAGCTTGCTTACTTCTACTCCTGTCATTCAATCTCCTGATTGGTCACTACCTTTTAAAATAATGTGTGACACTAGTGATTATGTCGTGGGTGCTGTCTTGGGACTAAGAAAAGACAAGAAACCTTATGTGATTTACTATGCAAGTAAAACTTTAAATAGTGCTTAAATGAATTACAGTACCACAGAAAAAGAATTACATGCAGTAGTATTTGCATGTGACAAGTTCAGATCTTATCTTATTGGCTCACCTGTTGTTGCTTTTAGTGATCATGTAGCATTGAAATATGTTTTCTCTAAGAAAGATTCTAAGGCTAGATTGGTGCGATGGATTTTGTTGCTTCAAGAATTTGATATCACAATCAAAGACAAGAAAGGCACCAAAAATGTTGTCGTAGATCATTTGTCAAGATTGACAACTGATTCGAGACCTGACATCACATCAATCGATGACTACTTTCCTGATGAATCTTTATTTTATGTCTCTACAATGCCTTGATTGGCTAATATTGTTAATTTTCTTCTTTCAGGAAAATTGCCAGCTCATTGGAGTACCCAAGATAAAAGAAAGTTCTTAAATGAAGTGAAGAACTTTTATTGGGATGACCCTTATTTATTCAAATATTGTCCTGATCAAATATTTCAAAAATACATTCCTGACAATGAGGTAAGTAGTGTCATTAAATTTTATCATTCTGAGGCATGTGGGGGTCATTTCTCATCAAGAAAGGCAACTGCAAAAATCTTACAAAGTGGATTTTACTGGCCCACCATGTTCAAAGACTCACATGCATTTTCCAAGACTTGTGAAAATTGTCAAAAGTTAGGATCTATTTCGAAACGTCACATGATGCCTTTAAATCCTATTCTTGTCATTGAGATCTTTGACTGTTGGAGTATAGATTTTATAGGTCTATTTCCTCCATTATTTGGTTTCTTGTACATATTGGTTGTAGTAGATTATGTTTCAAAATGGATAGAGGCAATTCCAAGTTGAAACAATGATCACAAAATAGTGATAAAGTTTTTGAAAGAAAACATTTTAAGTCGATTTGGAATCCCTTGAGCCATGATAAGTGATGGTGGAACACATTTCTACAACAAGCCATTTCAGTCTTTAATGAAGAAATATGGAATCACACACAAAGTTGCCACCCCTTATCACCCTCAGACGAGTGAACATGTAGAACTTGCTAATAGGGAGATCAAACAGATCTTGTAAAAAACGGTGAACCCTAATGGGAAAGACTAGTCTTTAAGACTTAATAATACACTTTAGGATTATCGAACTGTGTATAAAATATCATTAGGTATGTCACCTTATAGACTAATCTATGGAAAACCTTGTCATTTGCTTGTGGAAATTGAACATAAAGCTTATTAGGCTATTAAAGCTTTCAATTCAAACATTGATGATGCTAGTCAACTGCGAAAATTGCAAATAAATGAGCTTGAGGAAATAAGAAATGATACATATGACAATTCAAGAATTCATAAAGCAAGAATCAAAGAGTTCCATGACAAGAAAATACTAAGAAAAACATTCAATATTGGTCAAAAAGTCTTGCTTTATAATTCTCGACTCCATTTATTTCCTGGAAAACTAAGATCAAGATGCAGCGGTCCTTTTATTATGAAACATGTGTATCCACACGGGGCCTGTGAGATTGAAAATCCAAAGAATGGTAATGTTTTCAAGGTAAATGGCCACCTTTTGAAAGTTTATTTTAATAATTGTTCAGTTGAAAATGACTCTATTGAATTGGGTGATCTTGTATATAAAGATTGATTCTTTTTCTCACATTGTTTTTATGTGACTTTTTTTTTTGCTAGTCTCTCACCACGGTCAAATAGCGGATAACAGCACTCCGTGACTCTTAAGTCGGTTCTTTCAGTTTCCCATGATAATTGATATCTATGTATATATTTATGAAATTCTTTGTTCTTTCTCCTTTATTTGAATTTCTCCCCCAATTCTCAGTTAAAAATGGACACCACTCTTGAAAAATTAAAAAAGTATTTTCCCGCTCTACCTTAGAGTGCGATTACAAAAATTTACCGTGCTAGGTGTGAAAGATTAAGGTTGTTAATGAACCATGGAATTCTTGAAGATATTTGTTGGCTAATTGAAGCAAAGGTCCGATTATCAGGTGAGTCCTCTAATTCTTTCATTTCATACATGCTTGGAACAGGTAAGAGCACTTTTGCAAAGAAACGTCATGTAAAATAACTGAAAGTCTGTCACAGATGTGCTAGATAAACTTGTACTGCCACATGTCATTCTTTAGAAATGGTATCTGTAAACCGTGAAGATAAAATACAATTCATTAAGGATGGCCTGAGTAAGGGGTCTTTAGATAATCTTCTATTGACTCTTGAGATGCACCTTAGTGGAGATGTGCATCATGCAATTTATGATTTATGGCCACAATTCCATAAAGAACATGCTCGACTTAGTCTTGGGAATCTGACTAAAAAAGACCCTGTTTACTAGTTTTTAAGAAAACTGGATGGGAAGCCTATCCCCGACCCATAGAGGGCATTTAAGCCGTTCTTGGACGTAAAACCAAGGAAAGATGTGAGCCACAATCACAACTACCTGTACATACACATGTTTTTTTTAAAATAAATAAATAAAGAGAGAGAGAGAGAGAGTGAGATTACGGTTGGCCTACATATAGGTGGTATGATTGCATTTTCAATTTCTCATCTATAAATTCTTCTCTTCCTTCCCTTCATTTCTACTCAACCCATACATTCATCAAATATAAAAGTGTGTAGAAATGGCAGGTTCCTCAAGTCATCACATAAACAATATTTGTGTTTTCGGTGGATCTAGTCCTGGGAAAGAAAAAGAGTTTTTAGAATCAGCAAATCATCTTGGTCAGGTACTAGCTAAGCGAAAGATTCATTTAATGTATAGAGGAGGCAGCCTTGGGTTAATGAGGGGAGTGTCAATAGCTGTATTTTTAGGAGGTAGTCAAGTTGTAGGGTTAGTCCCCAAAGCTTTAGCACAAGGGGACATTATTGGAAAGACAATTGGAGAGGAATTACAGGTCCCCACAATGTCTGATCGACTGAATGCAATATCTAATCATGTTGATGCCTTCATTGCCTTACCAGGTGGTCTGGGCACATTGGAAGAGATCTTTCATATTTCCTCTTGGGCCCAACTGCACATTCACCATAAACCCATAAGTTTGTTAAATGTTAATGGTTTTTATGATAAGTTGTTGTCTTTTCTTGATCATGCTGTGGAACATGAATTTCTAACATCTTCAGCACAATAAATCATAATCTCTGCTGCTACTGCTGAATAATTGATTGACCAACTACAATCTTTCATCCCTGTAATTAATCCCTCCATAAGTCGCATAAATTGGTCAACTAAGGAAAGATGTAAAAAGATTAGATTGGATTTGAGCCTGCGTTTGTAAATATTATTGTCTTTTGGTTTTATTATTGTGTTTTGTTGTTTCTTATAGTTGTTTAAGTGTGTTTCAGGTTTGTTAATGTTCACTATTTCAGGTGATGTCTTCTATACTTTATCTTTCTACCTTAAGACATTGAGGACAATGTCTCATTTTGGTTGAGGGGGAAAGGGTAGTAGTTGATATATTAAAAAAAAAACTGTGTTTTCTATTTCATAAACTATTTGCAAAACTGTTGTTACTAGGATGGCAGAGTAAAAAGAGTTTTTTTTGTTAAAGTGACTCTTGAGACGCATCTTAGTAAACATTCTTAACAAGGTCTATCAAAATACTTCTTGAAATATTCAGGTTTACAAACTCTCATATTGTTAGCACTTGATTTTGCTCATATGCTCATTTAACAAGTATTCTTAAATCTTCATTTTCACACACACACTTTAACATATGATTGTGGGTTGCACATTGGATTATTACATTATTTATGTTCTTTTGTTAAAGGTAACATCTAAGGAAAAAAGATAGTATATAATTTGCAAAACAAAAAAAATAATAATGATAATAAAAAGGTAGATAAGTTTGGTTTCGTAGCCTCCCTAACCTAAGCAATTAAGCCCGAAGGGGTGTTTTAACACTTAATACCCTAAAGTCAACTGATTTGGGAGCTATTGGCCCAATGCTTGTTACATGGGTTGAGGAGAAAAGCTTAAGGGAATCAAACATTGCACTATCTACGTATCGGTATCTGTAACCCGAGTCACTAAACTCGTAGGGGTGTCTCAACACCTAATACCCTAAGACCAACTGGTCTGGGAATCATTAGCCAAAAGCTCGTTACATGGGTTAAAGATGTATTGTGTTTTAAGTTTTATATATATATATATATGTAATAATCCTAACCCAAGGAAGTTAACCTTAAACATTAGAGCAAAAATTTGTTTTTCTTCCAAGTAAAGCCCCATAACTATATGTTGATATTTTGAGCACAAAAAAAAAGGTTTAGAAATATCTTGTTTAAGAGGTATTGAGTAGATACATGAATTTAATGAGAGTTTGTTTATCTGGATAGATTAATGGAAGTTGAATGATAAATGCTTTGCTTTGTGAAACTTGCAAATTGTTTTTCTATTTTAACACTTTGATTACTAGGGACTAGTAATAAGCTGGTTGGAGAGTGTGATTAATACTTAAAAGTATATTTTTATCAAGGTTTTATATCATTATTTTGCACTTGAAGTATCAATAACTCCATAACTAAAGCATGTTTTATAATAACAAGTCTAATACTATAAAATGCCTTAATATATAGTAAATGTTCATCGTAAATGTAGGCCTATCACATAAATCAAAGGATTGATTGATGAGTTCAAGTATGGAAATTGAAAGGATAAAGAGAGGGCCAAACTTAGAAAAGAGATGTTGGTGCAGTCCAAACTGGAACACTGTTCGGTAATTGGGTCATATCTCGAGTTCTAGATGTCAAAATGATCTCCAATTTTTACACAAATTCAGTAAGACATAGGCCTACAACTTTCATGTGGACCTCAAGATCTAAGAAGGCCGTTTACAAGTCCAAATTATAGCAACAACAAAAAAGTCCGAATCTGTCTTGCAACCCGAACACTGTTCAGTGTTTGGCTCAAATCTGGAGTTCTAGAAGTCCAAATGACCTCCATTTTTTTTTTTTTGGAAAGCTGAGACAATTTCCTACAACTTTCATGTTTTTAAGTAGTCCCAGTTCTAATTCTAGCAATTGTTTTTTTTATTCAAATAAGAAGATAAGGATTTTCACAAAGTCAAGAGTTAGCCACCCACTCAACAATTAGTCATCAAATCAATAATTTTGAATTTTGGCCTATAAAAGGAGGCATTTGCCATGTATTTAGAGGCTTGGTTGTTTAGATCAAGTTCATGCTCTTTATTTCTCTCTTTCTATTTTTTTGTAATTCTTAAGTTCTGCTTTTATTAATATCTTGTTTATGCTTTTCATTTCCTTTCCTTTCCTTAGTTAACTTGTATCTTATTTATGTTGTAAAAATAAGTATAGTGTAAATTCAACATGGACCTTAATGTTTAATATTAACATGTCTTATCTTTTTATCTTACTAATTCTTAATACATTGCTTGTTAAATGGTTAATCTAGATTTGTGTTGTATAACACTTGGTACAACAAATGCTTGGCACTTTCATAGCCCAACCATATGGTATTACCTACATCTGTGCTATGAAAGGAACTTGATTTGTTGTGAACATAAGTTAGCATCATGAATTCCTAACAATATTTAAAAGTTTGGTGTTACTTAAATAAGATAATTAATATGATCATTTTAATAATTTATAATGAGCTATTAATGAGAAATCATCCGATTGGAACCTCCTTTGTGTGTGGTTTCCAGTTGAATAATAAGAGTTTATACTATACTTGTTTGAAATACCATTAGTGGATCCTCTAACCTTGACATTTGTTTTTATCATTGTTTAATTCTTACAATAATCTTCCATCTCAAAGTTCTCATTAATTTCTTCCTCTTCTTTTTTCCTACTACTACTACTACTACTACTATTGTTATTTACATTCTTGTTATATTTTATGTACATTAAGTATGCTCTGTGTTTGATCAAGGATCCTGACATTGTTGGTCTTGGCTTGTTCATTCTTATCAGAAATCTGTTTATATTATATAATATATCTCTTTGATCTTTTCATAAACTCAGTATATAGGCTGGAAACATGTGACCCGATCTTTTAGATGATTCTCAGGTATAACAACGCCACGTACTGAGTATTATTATTATTATTACTACTACTACTACTATTAATATTAATATTATTATTACTGTTATTGTTATTGTTGTTGTATTGTTATTTATAATTTATATAATTAACCTCTCTATGGTTCGACCCCGATCTTACCGGGTTATTTATTACTTCGACACTCCTGCACTTGGGAGAAGACATTAATCTTTTGGTCATGTCATGGGACTACCATCTCACTGAAACTGATCACCTACATATCCTAAACTCCTTCCAAACATATGAAGACCACACACCCATCCTTGACCCTTCCAGAAACACTATCCAAGACGCTGTATCAACCCTCATTCTTACAATCTCCTTACATTTTGTTGGAGACCCTTCCCATTTGAAAGACAAAAATGTTGAACTCCTTTCCAATCTTAGGTGTAAGAAGCTAAGTGACTTTCAATGGTACAAAAACACCTTCCTCACCCGTGTCATGCTTAGGGAAGATTCAAACCAACCCTTTTGGAAAGAGAAATTCCTTGCAGGTCTATATATTATCTTAGGTGAAAAGGTTAGAAACAAAATCAAAGATACCTTTACAACAAAAACCATACCATATGACCAGCTCACATATGATGAACTTGTAAGTTTCACCCAAAAAGAAGGGCTTAAGATCTGTCAGGATCTTAAACTCCAGAAACACCTAAAGTGGAAAATGAAACAAACCAGACAAGAACTTGGTAGTTTCTGTTATCAGTTCGACCTTTCCACTAAAAAATCCTCCTACAACGGAAACTGCTCACAACCAAGAAAATATTCGAGCAACAAACCTCCTTATAAACGATCAACCCATAAAAATCGACAATAGTTTTATTCCAAACCGGATCAACCTTACTACAAAAAGCCCTACAAATTTAACAAGCCTCAAAGACCTTTCCAGTCAAAACCCAAAACAAAATTTGACCCCAAAAACATTACATGTTACAAATGTAACCAGAAAGGACATACGTCCCATTTCTGCAAAGTCAATACCAAACTACATAAGCTCCAAATAGATGAAGATACCATCAACCAAATACAAAATCTCTACATTGAAGCTACATACACTAACCACTCTCCTTTAGACACTTTTGAAGAAGAATTTCAAATCGATGAAATAGCAACTACTAGTGCCACTTCCGATACCTCTACAAATTCCAAACAAATTAACATCTTAACCCAAGACCAGGAATTCATTCTTGAGGCTATCAAAAGGCTTGATGATCCTCACTTTCAAAAGACCTATCTGGACAAATTGTTGAAAGACTTCAACCAACCAGAGAACCCTCCACCATCTAACCTACCAAACCACTCTATATTACCTTCTACCAGCACCAATACCTATGATCTTACAAAGATCCTTAATAAAAAGAAATCTAAAACCACTGTTACCATTCTAGAATTACATTCTGAGATAAAAACCCTCAAATCCGAATTACAATGCCTTAAACAAGCCCAACAAAAAGACTCTGCCATACTACAACATCTTCTATCCAAAATTGAAAGCCACTGATAGTGAGTCTAATCCAGATGATCAAACCATTGAACCTTATGCATTACCACATACACTTACAAATATTAAGCATATTCCAGATGATTTCCTAAACATATTAACACAAATATCTTCTAAAAAATATTTAATTACAATTACTCTTATTTTCTCAGAAGATTTCAAACTTGACACCATTGCCTTATTTGACACAGGTGCAGATTTGAACTGCATCAAAGAAGGAGTGGTTCCAAAATGATTTTTGCAAAATACCTCTGAAAAAATCTCTGCTGCTAATAATTCAAAATTACATATTGCAGGAAAAACTCAAGCCTTTGTTTTTAACAAAGGCGTCTCTCTTATAACATTTTTCGTTGTTATAAAAGATATTAATCATACCATCATTCTTGGTACTCCATTCATTGACATGATCACTCCATACCAAGCACATCATAATTGCATTACTTCCAAAATCAATAGCATCAAACTTGTTTTCCCATTCTTAGAGAAGTCTAAGACTAGAAATTTGAATCTAATTAAAGCATGCTCCATACATACCTATCATACCAATGCCCTAATTCATGGAAAACAATTCCATTTACATGATTTATAAAACCATGTTTCTTTTTGTTGTATAACCAAAAACCCTGATTTACAAAAGAAAATCATTGATTTACAAAATAAGATTGAACAACAGATCTGTTCTGACTTACCTAATGCTTTCTGGAAAAGAAAACAACACATCGTTGATCTTCCCTATGAAGACACTTTTTCAGAAAAACTAATACCAACAAAAGCAAGGCCTATACAAATGAATACTGATTTATAACAGCATTGCAGACTTGAAATCCACGATCTCGAGTATAAAGGTCTTATCCAAAAATCTCGATCACCTTGCCGTGTGCCGCCTTTTATGTGAATAAAAAATCTAAAAGCAAAAGAGGCACACTAAGACTTGTGATCAATTACGAACCTCTAAATACCGCTCTCAAATGGATCAGATATCCAATCCCCAACAAAAAAGACTTGTTACAAAAATTGCACTCTGCATTCATATTTTCTAAGTTTGGAAATCTGAATTTTGGCAAATCCAAATTGATCCAAAAGATAGATACAAAACTGCTTTTACAGTTTCCTTTAGCCAATATGAATGGAATGTCATGCCCTTTGGATTAAAAAATGCTCCATCTGAATTTCAGCGCATCATGAATGACATTTTTAATGCACATTCAAAATTCTGCATTGTTTACACTGACGATGTGCTTATCTTTTCACATTCTATTGATCAATATTTCAAACATCTATATATTTTCTTTCATACTACTAAACAAAATGGTTTAGTTGTTTCTAAAACAAAAATTTCTCTCTTTCAATCTCGTGTCCGTTTCCTAGGCCATTATATTTCTTAAGGCACTGTAACACCAATAGAGAGGTCCCTTACCTTTACAAACAAATTTCCTGATAAGATTACCAATAAAACCCAATTGCAAAGGTTTTTAGGCAGTCTTAATTATGTTCTAGATTACTACCTCAATCTTAGTCGTCTAGCCAAACATTTACATGATAGGTTAAAAACAAACCCCATTCCTTGGTCCGACCTTCATACCAACCTAGTCAAACAAATTAAGAAATAGGTCCAAACCATTCCCCTCCTCCATCTAGCTAACCCGTTAGCTCCTAAAATAGTTGTGACTGATGCCTGTGACCTAGGTTATAGTGGAATTCTCAAACAAGTTCAAGATGACAGAGAGCAGATCCTCCAATACACATCCACCCACTAGAACAATTGCCAGAAAAATTACTCTACTATAAAAAAGGAGATCCTTTCAATTGTTCTCTATATTACAAAATTTCAAAGTGATTTACTAAATAAAAAATTTCTTTTATGTGTTGACTGTAAATCTGCAAAAGAAGTTCTGCAAAAAAATGTCCAAAATCTTGCTTCCAAACAAATTTTTGCCAGATGGCAAGCTATTTTAAGCATTTTTTATTTCAATATTGTCTACATTAAAGGAGATTCAAATTCTATTCCTGATTTCCTAACCTGAGAATTCCTTCAAACAGGTCTTAATGCCTCCAAAAACAAAAGCCAAAGACAAGGAGAAAGCCCTTCAAACCCAGTCTACAAAATCAGAGAGCCCCAAACCCTCTACAAAACTCATGTCTTCAGCTATCTCAGCTACCAAACCAATCAAATCTTGGTATGAGGCAGTTATTGAAGAAGAAGAAACTACAAAACCCCAACAGGTCCAAATAGACGCAGTTCAGCAATGGTTGACACCATATCCAAATCACCAGAATTACTCCTGGCACTACAAAAAATGTCTCAACAAACCTCTGGTGACTCTGTATCTCAAACAGGTAGTATTTTCAAACCACTTTCAAAACATCAAGGAGGCATTTTTACTTCAAAACCCCTCCTTTCTTTACAACAAACCAGTTTTCCATAAACCAAATCCAAATATATTTTCAAAACTACTTTTCAAAATATTTTAATTATGAAAGAAGGATTTTATCATGAAAACCCTTTCATTGCTGCTTCAAAAATTTTCCCTTCAAATTGGTACTATAACCCCTAGAATTTAGCCAAACCACAATCCTATTATACCGCAATCCTTGAGATTACTAATTCTGTCAAGTTCAAACACTTCAAACTTCATTTTGATCACACTTAACCGACATATTCTACATGTATCATTCACAAAGTCATTCACCCTAAAGACTAGGGACAACCCTTACATCAACCTCTTTCCTTCCCAATACACTTCCGTACAAACCCCCAGGACTTCAATACCACCTATACGTACTGGGATTACCAACAGGCATGGTTCAATGCCTTCCTCCTACAAAATCCAAACCATAGTCATTCTTAGCTTTTCTACTTCCATAATGACATGAATACTACAAACCTCCCCCTCTGGTTCCTCCAATGGTGGGACTACTATGGTTGTCATATTAACTACCTCAAAGACCATCCTCTAGTTGAAAACGGCTACCTTCATTTCAAAAATAACTTTCAACCAGCCTCTTCTGAAAGGAAGTTCTCTTCCCTGTTTATTTTTTTGTACAAAGTTTTTTGTGCCCTAGGTATGTTCATGGTTTTATGATTATAATTTACAAAACAGACATCCAATTTTTGTTTGTAAATTCAAAATCAAATGGTGGGATTCAACCTCTTTGTGCCCTTACATCAACCTCTTTCCTTCCATCAACCATCAACCCCTTTTATGTTCATGGTTTTTTGTGCCCTTACATCAACCTCTTTCCTTCCCAATACACTTCCATACAAACCCCCAGGACTTCAATACCACCTATACGTACTGGGATTACCAACAGGCATGATTCAATGCCTTCCTCCTACAAAATCCAAACCATAGTCATTCTTAGCTTTTCTACTTCCATAATGACATGAATACTACAAACCTCCCCCTCTGGTTCCTCCAATGGTAGGACTACTATGGTTGTCATGTTAACTACCTCAAAGACCATCCTCTAGTTGAAAATGACTACCTTCATTTCAAAAATAACTTTCAACCAGCCGCTTCTGAAAGGAAGTTCTCTTCCTTGCTTATTTTTTTGTACAAATTTTTTTGTGCCCTGGGTATGTTCATGGTTTTATGATTATAATTTACAAAATGGACATCTAATTCTTGTTCGTAAATTCAAAATCAAATGGTAGGATTCTTTTGCAGCTGAATCCAAAAGTTCCAAATTAGCAGTTACGGAATGGTTACAAAAACATCAAACAACTTCCATCATTGATCATTATCCTTAATCAAAGTTTCTAGCCAAAAAGGCTCAAATGACAGCTCTCCTTGCCTCTACTAGAACTGAGAAAGAATACCTACAAATAGTCCAAAGCATTATACAAAGCCAAGACCCGAAAACGGTCTTGTCCCAATCCAGCTCATCCGGATCGATATCTCCTGTCATTTCCCTTGGAGATGATAATGAAGATAATTGTTTTGGTATCTTACCACTTATCAAGCGACATTAAGTAAAACAAAAAAAGTATTTTTTAAGCTTCCTCAGGCTTATTTGTTTAGAGCCATATTTTTTGACTCACCTATTTTGAGTCCTTTTTTATTTCAAGCTCGTTTGTTTTAGGTTTTCTTTTTACAAATTTTACCTGCTGCTATAAACAAACAAAACCAATGTCAGTGGCAACAAGACAACAGATGCAAGTCCCACAAAAAAAAATTGGGCATCTTTCATTTTTGTCGCCACCTAATCATGGCAAGCAATACCACATGGGTTCACAACAACACCACATGGATGCATATGGGTTTTGATGGAATCTCCAGACTCTCCCAACAAGATATTTTGGCCTCTTCCATGTCAACTCGTCTATAAAAGGGGACTCTAAATTCTTTAGAAAGCAGACTATCATTTTCCCTGAGAAAATTTTATTCTCCCTTGTAACCCATACCTGTAACCTTTATCCACTCTCCTCTGTATGAAATATCTCCTGTATTAATTTACATTACAAATTTAAGTAAGATTCTATTTTTGTTATTTACATTCTTGTTATATTTTATGTACGTTAAGTATACTCTGTGTTTAATCAAGGATCCTAACATTGTTGGTCTTGCCTTGTTCATTCGCATCAGAAATCTGTTTATATTATATATTTCTTTAATTTTTTTTATAAAATCAGTATATAGGTTGGAAACTTGTGACCCGATCTTTTAGATCATTCTCAGGTATACCAACGCCACGTACTGAGTTTTAATTTTTATAATACTGCTTTAATTTTTATTTTGCTGCCCTTAATTTTTTATCTTCTTACTATCTGGTATCAGAGCCTATTGGGGTCTGGGTAGGATTAATAACATAGAAGACAGTTTTCTTAAAAAAGAATAGAGACCATTAGATAATAGGTGAATACAACCGAATGGTGTAAGTCCCGTTTGAAACTTAAGGGTAATAAATTCATATAACCTGCAGCCTGTTTCCTAGTTTATCTTTCTTTTCCATGGATTCTGTTTTCCATAAGACTACTTCTATTTTAGCTTCCTCTACCTCTGAATCTTCTGAAAGCAGAAGAATTGTACAAAGTGAAGAAATAACTATTGAAGATTTTACAAAAAACATTGATAATTGGAAAATCCTAAAAATTTCTCAAACTCAGATTTATCAAAAATCTAAATACGATATTTTCAAAATAGATTTTACTATCAAAACTAAGGAACAAAATATTCAGCTTACAAAACCTTTTGAAACCATCCAACTCCTCTCTCAAAAGTTCTTACAAAAAATCTAGCCAGAAATTACAAATATATTCATGTTGACACACACACACACATATATAATTCAAATATATGAAAGGTGAATTATAGACAATTGACATATTATCAACTCTAAATAATGTTATATAATCAACTTCAATGAATAAAATATAAAAAATAGCTAAAATGTAATATTTAGTGATAATTGATTATTAAAATAAAAAAATAAAGTATATTGCATGTACTTTTCTAAGATATAACCTATAAGAATTACATTTTATAATTAATTAAAATAAAAATAAAAATAAAATATTAAACAACTCAATCTTTCACTTTAAAACAAATAATTGTGTCGTATGTTTTAATTTACCTAAGAATTATATGTTATGGTCAAATAGTAAAAAATATTTTCCAGTTTATTTTTTATAACACTACAAAACATTAAAAAAAATAATTAACTTTTTATAAAAATAATTTTTTTAAAAAAAAATATTAACTTTCCAATAAATTAACAAGGCTTTGTGTAATTTTTTTCACACCTTAAAGGTATATTTTTGGTACCATCAAGGAGCTTACAAGGGTTTGCCATCATGAGAGAGAGAGAGAGAGAGAGAGAGAGAAAACATCCCTTTTTTCCATAGATTCAAATCGAATCCTTACACTTCCTTTTTCAAGACTCACTTCACCCTTCAAGGTCATTGTTTTTCCTTGGGATTATGGATAACATCAACAAAATCCTTTTACCTCATGAAACTTGTGATTTGTAGCTTAATGTAGGATGAGTTTTAAACTAAGCAAAAAAAAAAAAAAAAGACATTGATTCGATCAAGCAAGTTTAACCCAATCATGTTTTTAATATTATGGTTAACTTGGCAAAACCAATCATACAACATCAATAATTTTTTTTTAAAATAATTAATAATATTTTAATAAAAATAATTGACTTATTGACCCACAAGTTAATCCTATAACCTAATAACAAAGACTTTTTCTTGAGATAAATCTCAACTTAGGTTCAACAACAATGCATGTATCTACTACTTATATATATATAACTAAGTTAAAGATAATAATGGTAAATTATAAACAATTGACACATTATTAACTCCAAATAATTTCATATCATCAATTCTAATAAATAAATAAAATAAATAAAAAGCTAAAATGTAATATTTAATGATAATTAATTATTAAAATAAAGTATATTACATGTCTCTTACTTTTTCTAAGATATAGCCTATAAAAATCACATCTTATAATTAATTAAAATGAATGTAAAAAAAAAAAAATATTAACACAACTCAATCTTTCACTTCAAAACAAATAGTTGCGTTTTTTTTTTTTTTTCATAATTTGACCATCCGTTTGAAACCCTAAGAAATCATTATCATAAATCTCATCAATCTAATCTCAGTTTTCTCCGCCCTGCAAGCCTTAAGAGGCATTCCTTTATTAATTTGAAACGTCATATTTTTTCAATTAAATAGAAAAATATGATATCTTGATTTTTTTATTGGATTTTGCCATATATTTTGAATATTTTAGAAATAAAAAAGATCGTCTTCAAACATTAACTAAGTTAAAAAAATTTCATTAACATTCTATTGAACTTTCACTTTATTAGGTGTGCTTAATAAAATTAATTTTAACTATCCAAAAATAAAGGCATGACATTTTACTCACTTTATTAGGTGTGCGTCGTAAAATTAATTTTAAGCATTCTAAGTTTTGTTTTCTCTATTTTTTTTATATGAGAAATGAGTAAAAATTTTAGTAAAGTAAAAAAAAAAAAAAAAAAAAAACAAGCACGCCGAGTAGTGTGCGCACATGGATAGCAACATTTGAAAAAAAAAATTATGAGAGAAGCCAATCACTAAACAAAAAATTGGAAAAACAATAAGCACTATAGAATTCAATGAATCTAGACCATTGTAAAGATACAATGAACCTAGCCTTGACAATAAAAAATAACTGCGGACAAATTGCACTGCAAATTTAGTAATGAGTTGATGATGGGGTGAGGACAGATTTGGACTGCTCCCATCGTTTCAACTACCAAAAGGTCATACTCATCATTTTTCTGGTTTTCGAAATCATGAAAAAAATATCTAAATAGTTTGATTTTAATTTTTTTAAGGGCTAATTAACTGGCTTTTTACGTACTTAAAATCGCAATAAATAGTATAGATTAACCAACAATATTATACAAAAAATAAATTTCATAACTACATGTAAGTCTTGAATATGTATACTCTAGTTTTTGTAACTCAAATCAACACGTATATCTCCGCTTAAGCAAAATTTATTCAAACTCTTTTGGGTTGGAGCGATTGAAAAAAAAGATGATGTTTTTTTTTTTTTTTTTTTTTGTAGAAAAAGACACATAATAGTGTTCATGAAGAGCCACTTTTACATGGCCTTTATATTTTCTGAAGCGTTTGTGCCTTGGATGGATCAAAATCAATATCGTCCCTCGTCCCTATCCGACTTGGAATGAGTAAAAGGATTGCTTGACATACATTGTTCTGTATTTGTAGCTTTGGCTCATTAGTTTGGAGAGACAGAATATCCTTTTCATAAAGTAATTAATGGCGCGCGCCCTATTTTATTTCTCATTCTGATCTGTCCCCGTCCAAAACTTTACTTGCATGCCCAACTTACCTTCTACATCTTCTAGGCAAGTAACGTAATATTTAAACTACAACACTCTGGTGTCCTTTCAAGAAAGAAAACAAAGCTGCAGCCAGAAATTTATTTCATATTTTCGTGTTGTGCTTTTGGTATAGATCACAGATGAACACTCAAAAGAGAAAAGTTCTTGAACAGAACTGTAGTTTGGAAACATTTACTTCGAAGCAGATGGTTTCCGATGGGAGCATGGGCTTTCGCTTTCAGTTTAATTTACCAGCCCTTAATGAAGGCTCAATACCCAGGTTCAGTCCAGGGACTTCCAGTACACCTTCAGCACCCATCATTTCTAGCCATTTTGCATCATCAGCTTCTGCTCCTTATGCACCAGAAGGCTGCGAGGGCCTTTCGTGTGATACAGCAAGTAGCTTATCTACATGTTCTCCGGTCGGCAAAACTCAATGTTCAGTTGTTAATCCACAAAACAGCATTCTTGATCTTAAATCATCTGTCAACTTGATCAGTTTGCACAACAATCAAGATCCAAGAAGTACAGAAAACACGTACCAAGATTTGTATCGGAATTTGTCGGGAAGTTGCCTTTTTCCTCCTATCCCGCAGAAGTCAGCAAATAAATTAGCCGCCTTGAATCGAAGGAAAATGCATGTTGATAATAGCTTCAAGGATCACCAAAACCATGAAGTAAGTTTATTCAACGTTGTCATTAATTCTTTTTTCCTGTCATGTGAATTGGGACTAATCCTGATGTGGGAGAATGATGCAATATATACATCTCCTATTTATACAGGTTGCTTACCAGCCATTAACCTCTCAAGTTACAAGACCAACCTCTCACTTTCAGCCACAGAAGCAGCCTGCATATTCTCCTTATGACATGACATCCGGTGCTAACGATTCGGTTTCATTAGGAGCAACACTCAAAAGCAAAATACGTGTTAGATGGACTCGAGATCTTCACAAGCGATTTGTTGAATCTGTAAATCGACTTGGAGGTGCAGAAAGTAAGAGGAAATTGATATGTTTTGACAAGGAAATAACAGTATCAATGATAATTGATTGATAATCTTTGGTTATTGGCATTTGTTTACGTAGAGGCTACTCCAAAGGGTATTCTGAGGGAAATGGACGTTCATGGATTGACAATCTTCCGTGTTAAAAGTCACTTACAGGTTTGAATTTCTATCCTTCTTTAGTTTTTAATGAATTTAATTGTTTAATTCTCGATATCATCCTTATCTCAGTGTAGATTTCTTTCGTTTTCTTTTTCTTTTAGAAATATCGTACAGCAAGATACCTTCCGGAGTCGAAAGAAGGTATATTCCCTTGAAAGCTCTACTTTGTGATCTCTTAAATTAATTTCCTTTGCATGCTTCTGCTCCATGTTATGTTAAATAAAACACCCCGGCCGCCAAATACAAGCAACATAAATGCATTATCATATTGAGTTTTTGGATCTATCATATTGCCTATGACAAATTAAATGTAACACATTATCGTAATAAACTTTTTCAAGTTGTAGAAAAAATGAATAAGTAAAGCATAATTAATTTCCACGTTAAACCTATAAAAATGATTAATAATTTGACACTAACCTTGCTATCTTATCCAATTTTACAATTAAATCATAAAAAAACCCAAATAGCAACACTAACATGACTAAACCTAATAACTTTCTAAATCATGTAAAATTATAAAAATCACAACCTTCACATAACATAAACCTACAAATTTGTGATACTAATAATATTGGTGGTAATGATAATAGTAATAAATTAATATTTAATTTAATAACCAGATAATTGTGATAATGGCTATAACAATGAGGTAATGGTGCTAGTTGTTGTTGTAGCAGTAGCGGTGTAAGAGAATTATAGTTGAATGATTATATTGATAATAAACTAGTTGTTTGTGGTGATGCATGAGGGGTTGTTGTGATGGTGGTTAAGGGTTATTGACGTATATGGAAACAAAAAAAAACATAATAATAATAATAAGCATAAGAATACATTTTAGATGAAAATGGTATTCACACAAACACCAAGATTCAAGATTTTATTACAAAATACTTCTTTTCAAGTAGTCTGCTAAAATAAAATTTAAATAAAACTTATTTATATTAAAAAAAAGTCTTAAACAAAGCTAAAAATAACAAAATAGTTCTAAATCAAATAGGATAAGCAATCATAAATCAGTAAGGAGAATATTGCAAATATAAATAGTAACTTTTAGGCTTTATTTGAAGACCTTTCCAATCTCCAATTATAATAAAACTTTAAATCTATAGAAAACCAAACCTCAAAAATCTTTAAGCAAAATTTTAGCTCAATCAAGCTCTTAAATCTAAAGTTATGCTTGTTAAAATAAGACCGCGTGTTTGGAGAAAGTCCCATGCATCAGTCTTTCTAGGTTAAAGAGAACTCGTTCTTAAGTTCAAATTGCACTTACCTCAATCTTGTAGATATACAATCAAAAGTTTATAACCCTTTACTTATTTAACCTTTATATTAAAAACATCATACATACTAGCAACATGTTTAGCCTCTTTAGTAATAGAACCAATTAATCTTAGTAATATATTAAAGATCATTTGCTACAACTTTTGCAACAACTTTCCCAATCTTTAACTCAACCGTAGACTTAGCAAAACCAAACACTCATGTATCTTTTATATCATCACCAATAAGATTCATGATGGTTTCTCTACTGGGAGAACTTTTGAAAATTGCTTCACAACTTTTATTTGAAGTCCAAAAACATTAATCTTAACCTTATTAATTCTAGAATTCTCCTCAAGCACATTTAAAGCACGTCCTCTACAATATGCTTCATAAAAAAGCACCTTTAAAACCACTTTCAATGGTTTTCTTATGTTGGATGGTTTCACTTTAAAGACCAAATTCAATATGCTCATTAGCATGAACATCTTATGCATACTCGAGGTCATCATACATTAAGATTTTTGTATTGAAATCTTCTCTTTTAGCATCATCTTCCCCATTCTCATTTAATTTTGGTAGTTGACTCTAATATGTAAATGAACTAGAATAATAATAAAAAATTAAGTTTCAATATCATTACATCTTGATCAAAACGTTTCCTCATCTACTCATGCCTCTAAAACAAGTTGTCAAAAGTAGTCATCAATTCATGATCACTCTTTTTATAATCCTCTTATTTGCTTTTCTTCAACTTTGTTAATTGATAGGATAGTCCTTCAAATTGCCTCTACATGTTTTTTTTTTTTTATCAAATGTAAGAATTGTATAGATAAAAAAGAAGCTGGAGACCAGCAATACAAGGAAAAGGGAACGAAGTCCGTTTTCTAAAACAGAAGCAAGACAAGCTTGCTGGTTAGAAGGCAAAAGGGAACAAACTCCCTTGTACAAACCATAATCAAGACAAGCTTACTAAATATATTATTGTTTATTATTGTTAGTCGATGAGTTAATTTTATAATTTACCTATACATATCTTTTATTACCAATTCCTAAATGTTTCTTTTCCAAGAAAACCTTTTCATCCCCTACTACACAAGCACATCATATTCGGTGACAACCTCTTTCATATATGGTTATTCAACAATACACAACAAATAACCATCAAGAATCATTTGTATTTGATATCAGCTAACGTAAATAGAAATAACACAAAAAAAGATAGCAAATATAAGAACACAAAAATCTTTGGAAGAAAAAGGTATTCACACAAAAATCTTAATTTAAAATTTTATTACTGAATATTTCTTTTCAAATATTATGCTAAAATACAAGCTAAATAACATTATTTATGCTAAGAAAAATATCTTAATCAAAGCTGAAAAAATAATAAAAGAATTGTAAATCAAATAGTAAAAAGAATTGTAAATCAACTAGGAAAATATTGTAAATCTAAATAGTATCTTATGGATTGTATTTGAAGGCATTCTTAATATTTGATTACTATAAGATTTTAAGCTTATTGGAAGCGGGGCTTCTAGAATTTTCAAGCAAAGTTTCAATTCAATTCAACAGTCAAATTCAAAGTTATACTAATAAATATAAGATTATTTATTTGAAAAAAATATCATATATTAGTTATAATAGGGTGGTGATAAGATGAAGTTTATGATAACTGATAGTAGTAATAGTAGTTGTGATGGGATGATGACAAGGTGATAATTGTGGTGATGGCGAAAGTGTATGTGAATAGAATGACAAGTTAAAATATTTTTTCTTCCATATAATTATTTAGGGGTTGACTAGAAAATATTATTCGTTGATTTTTTTATTGTTTGTTTTGAACTAAAATATATTTCATAGAACAAACACCACAAGAATTCACAGTTTTACCGATGGAATTATTCCGTCGGTGTGTGACTGTAAAACCGTCGGTAAATTATTTACCGACTAACATACCGACGGAATACGTCCGTCAGCTTACCTTTCGTCGGTGATTCCCCATTCCGTCGCTATATCGGTCGACAAAACAAAAAAACCATTTACTGACGACTTTACAGACGGAATTTGCGCGCAAAAAAAAAAAACAATTCCCGCTTCAATAATACCGATGGATTTTTATTCCGTCGGTGATATCACAATTCACCGACGATTAATTTCCATCGGTAAATTAGTCGGTGAATTGTTGAAATACCGACAGAATATATCGTCTGTAAATTCGTCGGTAAATTATAATACCGACGGAATAAATCCGTCGGTAAATCTGTTGGTGAGTCATGAAAACACCGACCGAATTAATCCATCTGGAAATTTATCGGTGCGGCTACTGTCTAATGCCGACAGATATATTCCGTCGGTAAATCCCTTTGTAATTTTTTTATTTTTTATTTTTTTATAATTATTTAGAATACATCATATAAAATGATATAAATTAATGGTAATAAAAACCAATTATGCAAATAAAAATTATATTAAGCATCAAAAACAAAAAATGATAAAACATAATATTCATTACAAAATGAAATTGTTCAAAAAAACATTAAATGAAATTTTAAATGTAAATAATATTTATCAAAAATTAATATAAAGGAGGTTGAGGAGGATCAGGAGGAGGAGGAGGCTGACTGTTATGCGGCTAACTTGGATTGGGTGCACATGTTCCACCTTGTAACATGTTTATGACCATTTGACGAAGCTCTTCATAGGCTGCTCTTTGTTGTGCAGATTCTGCTGTGTATTGTTCCTTGAGTTGTGTGTACGCCTCTGATATCTGGTCGCACCTTTGCTGCAAGGCCACAAACTCCTTAGATTGGGAGTTCGATACTGATTGGGAGCTCCTGACGGTTGAAGCAGTACGGGTCGTCCGCAAGGTGTCGGCCCTAGTGTTGAAGAGGCTGTAAACCCGATTCTTATCGGGTCCACCTGACGATCCAACCTCTATCCACAAATCCGGATCGAATTCCGGATGGGTCGAAGGGTCGTCCCCGTATGTCTCCCTCAACCGATTATTATAGGTCTCCTGAAAATAAAAAAAAGTAATCATCATATTCAATTCAATAAACATAATAATAACTTACAAAATAAAATGGATGAATAAACATACCACAAAATGTTGAGCGCGACTGTCAACGAACTGTTGCACCCCTTTTTGGCGGTCTTGACTCCGCACGTGCGTCTCCACAAACAGCTCCATAGGGCTCGGCTCACGTCCAAGAGACGTAGCCTATAATGAAAAAAAATTTATTAACAAAAAATTAATTGAACGATATATTTCATTTAAATTAATCTTACCATCCGTTTCGCATGAGCAGCAAACAGAACAGAGTCGCCGGTGTGCGTTGTCACCGAGCCATGAATTAGCCGATTCTGGTTCCAGCACCGAACTGTGAGCGTCATGTGAACTGCTTAGACGTCACGTGCTCAAGATATTGCGGCCATATATCATCTGGGATGTATATCGGTTTGAAATCCCTCCAAACCGCAACATCGTTCCAGCCTTGGAACCCCTTATCCCTCGCAGTTTTTTTTACCTTTTTTTGGGCTTCGTACCAAAAATCACGCAACCTACTTAACGCAATAAAAAATTACATTTCGAAACATAAATTTCTTTGTAAAAACAAGTTGTATTGTTTTCAATGTTACCTAGTTGCCGCGTGATTTTCCCACACCCTCCTCACAACATTGTTATGTTCCTCGTCCCAGCAGAATCGATGTTGTGTATAAAAAATAATTTTTAAAAATGTTAATAATTTATTTCCAATTATATTAAGAATTTATTAGAAATAAGCTGAAAATTATATATTAACACAAACCTCAAATCTGTAAAACCATGCATTGATTTGAGGCATCCATTCAGGATGCCTGGATATCTGACTCCATTGAAACAATGGAATCTCCATCGACGCTTTAAACGCCGATGATATTACTCGGGCGGCCTCAATGATATTGACTTCATAAATTTGTTTTAAATTTGTTTGTGAACCTCAAATTTGTTTTTTTTTTTTTTAAAAATAAAACCTTAACAAACTTACATTGAAAGGTCGTCCTTCCATTGTGCCTCGTACTTGCGGTTGCATCGATTCCGCTGCGAAGGCATGCTGCTTCTGCGACGTGAAGCATCACTGGAAGAGGCAACATCAGCTGACGGAGCAAGTGGTGTAGATGCCTCTTCTTAAGAGGCACCTAAGGAAATGTCTTCGTCGCTGCTAGACGAAGTAGATGCGACCGTACGTGAAGCTCTGGTTTTCATTCTGTACATCTAACCAATTTTATATAAATAATTATATAATTCAATTGAAATGTTAAAAAAATTTCAGCAACACCTCTCCTATACTTGGATACTACCCAAATCCACAAACCTGTAAATATTAACAATATCCACAACCAATTGACCCAATCTATACTAATTATTCCAACATATTGAATTACTAATCCTAAAGTAAATTCTACATTAACAATTACAATTCAACAAATTATTCAATAATTATGTCAATACAACAATAAATTATTCTAAGGTAAATTCAACATTTACAATATTAATTTAACAAATTAATCAACAATTATATATGGCAATACAACAATAAATTATATTCAATAAATAAATAAAAATATAGAATAACAATTAAAATCAATGGAAATAATTAAATAAAAATCATGCAATAATAGAGTAAAATTACTAATTATTCTAACATAGTCAATTATTAATTCTAAGTTAGATTCAACATTAACAACAAACATCCAACAAATTAACTAATACCAATTATAACAACACAACAATATTTTTGAACTCTCTGTAAGATGCCGACGGACGTCGGTCCGTCGGTATGTTCGTCGGTAATTGTGGCATTTCGGTGTAATTATTTTCGAACTCTCTGTGAGATGCCGACGGACGGAGGTCCGTCGGTATGGACGTCGGTGATTGTGCAATGTACAAAGGTTTTGTGTTTGTATTTTCTATTTACCTTCCTACAAAAAATTCAATAATAAACTGTCCATCGCACAAAATAATAGCAACAGTGCTTAAACAATAAATATATATTTCAATATGGATATCATCTTCTTCATCGACATTTGCTTGTCTGCTAGAGCTCAAAACAACGTTCAACTCCTCTACGTCAACATCAACAAAACTATCATCGGAAACACGAAAATTTTAATTTTCTTCCAATTCAATCGAAGGAGCAACTCGATATGGTTCAACCAACTCACTAACTTGAAAGACTTCATCCCGCACACTTGTTTCTTCGTTCTCATCCTGAACAACCTCGACACGACCCCGTGGTTTCGTTTTCAAAACGGACAACCAATCAACTCTTGATCGATCCTTTCTAAATGAAAGGGTGTATGTGTAATAAACTTGTTGACATTGCTTTGCGAAAACAAAGACATCGTTTATGTTGCGGAGTCTAGCTTTTGAGTTGATTTCGACCAGACCATTGTGCGTATCAACTCTGATTCCTCTGTCCGTCGTGTCATACCAATAGCATTTGAATAAAAATACTTTATTCTGCTCGCTATGATATTGTAGTTCAACGACCTCTTCTAATCTACCATAGTAGTCAACTTCTAACTCACTACTTGTGGATCCTTTAACACAAACACCGCAGTTGTATGTCTTTCTTCCTTGCCCATATTCTTCAGTATGGAAAACGTATCCATTGACAAAATACCCGTTGTAGCACTTAACTTTTCTTTCAGGCCCGAGGCTTAGTGAAGACAATGACTTAGACGCACTTCTTCCCATTTGATAAACCTTGTATACATGTAATGTACATCAATAAACGGTAAATGAACGAGAATCTCATAATGGCATGCATACGTACAGTAATTTTGCAAGTTAGAATGAGTTTGTGATAGTGTTTACATGTGTTCTGAACCATGTGTAAAATTGTTCATCTTGTAATTGAAAGATCTGAGAGTCGGTTAGCTGCGAGTTATTAGAGAGCAAATATTGTTGATGTTGCCTGCAAGTGATAGTGAGTGTATGATTTCACAATATATAATTACCAATATTTTACTGACAAAACACATATATAAATAAACTTACTAAATAAATGGTCTCAGCTCATCACAGTTAAATAGAACATAGTTGTGTGCTTGTTTGAATTCTATTTCCGACAAAAATCTTCCTCGTACGGCATTTTTAGGTGTGGGTCGTCCAATTTTGAAGAATATTGACAAGTTTCCACTGGAAGGCACTTCACCACCATCGTCATGCCGTGGAACGCGATTGATTCTTGTTCTCATATGAGGTTCGAAATAGTACGAGATAAATGTTGATATCTCTTCAACAATATAGGCCTCACATATCGAAGCCTCAACATGCGCCTTGTTCTTAACCTTTTTCTTGAGATTAAATAAGTACATGCATTGAATTACAATTCAAGTATTTCCAATTAAGAAAAACATAGAAAAAACTTTTAGATATGAATTCTATTGCAACTGTAATATCTCACTGTTCGAATGGGTACATCCATCTATACTGGACCGATCCTCCAGCTTTTACCTCGAACGGTAGATGTATAGGGAGATGCTCCATTGAGTCAAAAAATAAAGGAGGGAATATCATCTCAAGTTTGCATAGTGTCTCGATGATATTCATTTGAAGCCTCTCAATGTGCTCAACATTCAACTTGCTGGAGCATATATCTCTGAAGAAATGACTGATCTCCGTCAGTGCATCCCATATTCCCTTTGGCAACAAATCACGAAAAGCTAATGGGATGAGTGTTTGCATAAACACGTGGCAGTCATGACTCTTCATTCCATACAATCTGCAGTCCTTTATGTTAACAAGCCTTGATATGTTCGATGCATGTTCATCCGGAAAACACAGACTCTTAAGCCATTTGTAGACTAACAGCTATGCGTTTTTCTCTAACACGAAGCTTGCCCTTGGTTTTGCGACCTGTGACTCCTCATAAACCAACTCCATATTTTTACGGTTATAGTATAAAGTTATATCCAATCTAGCCTTGATGTTGTCCTTTGTCTTCCCCTTCACATCCATGACGGTGTTGAAAATATTCTCAAACACATTCTTTTCGATGTGCATGACGTCAAGGTTATGGCGGAGAAGATTGGTCTTCCAATAAGGAAGCTCCCAAAAAATACTTCGCTTTACCCAATTATGGGTCAAACCAAAACCAGGAAACTTTTGCTTACCTGATTGAAGGCCAAACACAATGTCACCGTACTCTGATACAACATGATGCAATTCTTCACCAGAAAGACACGGGGATGCAACATCTTTTTCAACTCTGCCAACAAAGAAATCTTTTCTGTTCTTTCTGAACCTGTGATTAAGTGGCAAGAAGCGACGGTGACAGTCAAAAAAAGAAGTTTTACCTCTGTTTGCTAGCGTGAATGCCTTGTTGTTTTCCATGTAGTATGGACATGCGAGCTTCCCATGTGTGCTCCAACCAGAAAGCATTCCATAAGCTGGAAAATCATTGATAGTCCACATCAAAGCCGCCCTCATAAGGAAATTTTGTTTCCTCGATATATCATAAGTCAAAGCTCCGGAGGACCACAACTGCGCCAGCTCATCAATTAACAGTCGAAGACAAACATCTATATTCCACCCCGGGCTGCTTGGACCGGGTATGACAATAGATAAAAACATGAAATCCGGCCTCATACACATTCCCGGTGGCAAGTTATAAATTGTGAGTATGACTGGCCAACAAAAATAGGGAGCAGCAAATGACCCAAATGGGTTGAATCCATCTGCACACAACCCAAGACACACATTCCTTGATTCAGCTGAAAAGTCAGGATGCACACTGTTAAAGCGTTTCCACGCTTCGCCGTCAGAAGGATGCACCATCACACCATCAACCGCATCATGTGTTTGGTGCCATGTCATGTGCTCAGCAGTCCTTCGTGACATGAATAACCTCTACAGTCTAGGTGTGATCGGGAAATATCTAAGTTTTTTATACGCCACTAGAGTCTTTCCCCTGCCAGTTCTGGGTTTGTAACGCGAATGCCCGCATGTCATGCACTCGGTCATCTCAGCATTTTCAAGGTAGTATAACATGCAGAAGTTAGGGCACATGTCAATTTTCTGGTATCCTAAACCAAGGGGTTTCATCATGGACTTCGCAGCATAGAAGTTCTCTTTGAGCCTGTTCCCTTCAAGTAAAATGCTTCTTGCCCAATCAATAATTTTGTCATACCTGGCCTCACTCAGCCCGTGATCTGACTTGATGGTGAACACCTGTGCCACGGCCGATAATTTACTGTGGTTTGTGCAGCCATCCCATAATGGTTCGTCAGAATCTTTCAACAAATCAAAAAACCTAGTTGCCTCTGCATTAGGTTCTTCTTCTATGATTGGACATTGACTGACATTACCTTGATTCATTCTCATTGCATCCATAACCATGTTTCTGTAAGGATTAGTGTTGTCATTTGCCGCCTCATGCACGTTGCTACCACTTGAAGTTGACCCAACCACCGTTTCTCTCATTCTCCTATTACTAACAAATACCTCTCCATGTGCATACCAACACTGGTAATCCTCCACAAACCCTTTGTGTAGAAGATGCATCATTACAACATCTAGATGCAGATACTTAATACCGCCTTTGTGTAGAAGGTAATTTTTTATTTTGACGCTTCCTGCATGGACACTTAATACCGCCTCCAGTAAAATTTCTTGGAGTAGATGTTGCGAAATTAATAAAACCCTGAACCCTGTTACAATAATCCATCCTCCGCAATCCTTAGGGTGAATCTAGATACATCCATGAACGATCATTCATGACTTCTATCGAACCTCTATAAAATTATGATGACATCATGTATATATTAATTAACTAAGTTCGGTAAATAAAACTTGTAAAATATATTACTTTACCTCGAAATTATCCAACAAACCAATCACAACTTCTCATAAATATTAAATATTCATTATCATTTATCAACATCCATACAAATTAATATATATATATATATATTATATATATATATAAATTAACAGAAATTACCACTCTGCAATACCATCGATAAAACTTAAAAAGGATCCATTAAGCAAGCTATTAATTATTTCAAAAACATAACTTGTAATTCCACAAAGTTTTAACAATTTACAAACAAATACAATCTTACAAAATCTAAAACAAACCATAACAGGTATAAAATTATACATTAATAAACTACAAGTTTGTTTGAGAAATAACAATAAAACATGTACATCTACTAATAAAAATACTTATACTAAAAAAACAATAAAATTGACATTTAAATGTTAAAATTTAAAAAGATAGAATTACTTACAAATATTGATAAAATCCGTCGGTAAATCAAAATACGGATGTTGTGACCACAAAACTTCAAGAAATACAACTGCTGAGATGAGAAAGATTTTTGTTTGGGGGCGGGGGGGGCTGGTTATTTGCAGATGGGGAGACTTAGGATTAGGAAGAAGAAGGAGAAATGGGGGAGGAGAATGTCGGTAATATATTTACTTTTTCTGACGGACACACCAACGGAATAACACCGTCGGTGAATCCGTCGCTAAATGTCACGGGGAATCGACACGTCACCGCACGGACCGCTTTTTTCAAATCCCTCGATGATTCCGTTGGTATTTTTTGACTGTGCACCTATCACGTCGTACGTACGGATCTGGAATTCAAATCCGTCGGTGATTCCTTCGGTATTTTTGACGGTGTGGGTCCCAGGATTTGAATCCGTCGGTGATTCTGTCGGAAAAATCACCCGCCAAACCCCCGCCTCAGGTACCCGCCCTTTTTTCATTAATTCTGAACTTTCCGTCCGTAATTCGGTCGGTAATTACCGACGGATTATAATCGTCGGTAATTACCGAACGAATTACGGACGGAAATATTCCGTCGGTAATTTCGACCGAAAAATACCGACAGAAATATTCCGTCAGGGATTCCGTTGGTATTTAGCGAATTTCTGGTAGTGAAACACACTCTAAATAAAAATTCATAAACATTAACTAACAAGTTCAAATAAACCTTGATATATACTAACCAATATCATAATTAAACTATCAAAACTAAAACCTCCTATAATTAGTACTTAATTTCACGTAACTCAACCTACAAATTTCTTAAATTATACAAAAACCCATAAAATGAACCGACAATTTAAAATCAACCTTAACATCTTAACCAAATTCATAATTAAACAATCAAAACCAAAACCCCTCCTCTATAAAAAATTATTTTTCTCACATAACATAAACCTAAAATTTTTCAATTAAATAAAAATCCATAAACACCATGTAACAATTCCAAATAAACCTCACCATTCTAACCAATTTCACACTCTAACCAAGAGAAAAAAAACCCTAAAATTATGAACTCTCAAAATATATACAAACCAATTCCAAATTAATCTTCACATCCTAACCGATTTGATAATAAAAAAAAATTAAAACCAAAAGCACCCAAAAAATTACTATTCCCACATAACCTAAACCTATTAATTTCTCAAATTAAATAAGAACCCATAAAAATCAATTAATGATTTCTAATAAACCTTAACATCTTAATTAATTTCATAATTAAACCATCAAAACAAAACAAACTTTGAAAGGTATCAACTCTCACATAACATAAACCTCTACATTTCTCAAATTATACAAAAATCCCTTCAAAAAAACTATTAAAATCAATTCACAATCTCATATTAAAAACAATAATCTTGTTAATTTCACAATTAATACATCAAACCAAACCCTCTCTCCCTCAAATTGCTAAATTTAATTTAACATAAAACTAATTACCTTTTACATCACACAAAAACCCGTTAGAATTCAATTCATAATCTCATATTAATAAGAATATTCAAACCAAATATTTCACAACTAAATCATCAAATTCATAAAATTGTAAATTATCCTCTTTAACTTAGCCTAAGCCCAATTAATTTTTAGATTATACAAAAACCCATCAAAATAAACTAAAAATGCCATATTAATAACAACAATCCAAACAATTTCACATGTGAATCATCAAATAAAAAAACCCAACTTACTAAACTTAAGTTCATCCAAACCTAATTAGTTTTCAAATTACATAAAAACTCATTGAAATCACATCAATATTCAAATCATGCAAATAACACATTATATCATAAAATTTAAAGAAAGTGAAGAAAAAAAAACTCACTTTGTTACAACTTGTAGATTGAAAGGAAAGAGAAGGCAGGGGAGATTTTTGGTAGTCAAAATGGTGGTGGTTAGTATAAGGGTGGTGGCTAAGGTAGAGGAGGTCAATAGAGTATTGATCAGCACTAAAAGATTTGTTTGTTGGAGAAAGAGAGAGAGGTCATTTTTGATAAAGCTTGAGAGAAAGAGAAAAAAAATTATATATTAAGATTGAAGCATTATGTAATGATGAAGTTTTTCATCATTTCTCTAAATCAGTTGGAAAAAGAAACTTAGAAAAGAGAGAAAAAAATTATTTATTGAGATAGAAGCATTATATAATGATGAAGTTTTTTATCATTAGTCTAAAACAGTTGAAAAAAGAAACTCAGAAAACAAGATAAAATAGCTAGGAAAAATTGTAGTCTCTAAATTGGCCATCTTATGAATAAATAAATAAATAATTCTACCCTTAAAAATTGTTGGTATTAGCATTAAGATACACTTCATGGCTAATTTTCCATAGTTGTTTTGTTGTATTCTTGTAGTGATTTTTTTTTTTTTATAAAATTTTAATATTACATAATATATTTTACATGTATGCAGTTTGTGTTTCAGATGCAGGAAGATTGGAGAAAACTCCTACAATTGTAGTAACAAAGTTCGACCCAAAAATGTTAGTATTTGCATCCACATTTTACCAAAACTTTCCTATAAAATGGTTATTTTATAAACTTACACTAATTAACGCACCTAGGCTAATCTTTTCCTTGTGTTGATCTTCAGAGGCATTCACATTGCTAAAGCATTGCAACTGCAGCGCGATGTGCAGAGGCGCATGCATGAACAGATGGAGGTTTGCGTTTCTTTTTCTATTTTTTTCCTTATTTTCTCATTCTTGTTAAACATTGATATGATCTCACATTTACACTTCTCTTTTTCAGATACAAAGAAATTTACAGTCCCAGATTGAAGAACAAGGGAGGCAGCTCAAACAGATGCTAGACCATCAACTAAAAACACGAAATATTAATCTTGCAAGCATCAGAAATAACTAAAATCCCATCAAACCATCAGATGATTTTGAATTCAATAATGTTTGAGCTATAAAAAGACTAGAGAATGCACGCTAACCCTTCACCCAATATGTTTTATGTCTTCACCATGCAATCACTCAATCATCAAATACAATATAGTATGTTGGTTTTCTATACAAAGATAGAAATAATTAACCTTGTTCAAAAAACATATAAATTCATGGTGTCCTTTCTTAATTACAAATTTTAATTTATTTGGTTATCATATCAGCTGGATGTTTTACATCTACTATAAAAACTTCAAACCTGATGTTCTATTTTATTCGTTATACTTTGATACTCAAACTTTTAGATTTTTTTTTTAATTTGATACCACACTTTTAATATTATAATCTAATCTTTGAATTCAATTTTTCTTATACCTTGAATTCAAATTATGAATATAGTCATAAAAACTAATCGATAATATCCTTTATTACTAAAGGAAACAAAAATTGAAAATTACAAAGGGAATTAATTTTATCGGTAAAATCGTAGGTAAAGTATTCACTTTTCCCTGATACTGTTCATCATGTCAATTACAAAGAGAAATCAACAATGGAATATTCCATCGGTATTTTTCAGAGAGCAGTGGGACAGTTCACTTTCCAATTGTACTGTTAATTACTCTTCTTTACAGATGAAATTATCGATGGATTGAAAAGTCATTGGTGTTATTTTAGTGGGATTCTAAAAAATTTTATTATAAATTGAGAATTTAATTTAAATTTTACTGACAGATTGAAAAGTCATCGATGTTATTGACAGTTTCTGAAAATTTTGATTAAATTAAATATTACAGACGAAATCATCGACGAAATGGTTAGAAATATTAATATTTAATTATCCGTCGATAAAATGCCCTAATAAATAGAATCCCTCATTTCACAATAGACAACCCTGTTCTTCTTCTTCTTTTTTCTTCTTCTTCTTCTTCCCTTTATGTAAAAAACGTCAACATCCCTTTCTTTCTTTATCCTTTTTTCTCTCCTCTTCTCCTCCACTCTTAGGTATGTCTTCTTCTCTCTCTTTTTTTTTCTTTTCTTAAAATTTTTTTAAATAACATACTTTATGAATTTATTTTTTTCTCTTTTTAACTTCACTCGTAACTACTTTAAGATAATTTTTTTTTTCATTTTTCTTCTTTTTGTGTTTTTTTTATATTTGTTTTTTATTTTATTTTTTAATTTTTTATGTTCTTAATAATTTTATGAATGTTGTTGTAGGATTTGTTTTTTTTCATATGAGATCAATGTTGTTGTTTTATTTTTTCTATGTTATTTATTTGTTGCAAATTTTTAGAGTTGATTTTCTTCTCTCTTTTTTTCCAAGCAACTCAATTTTGAGTATTATGTAGTGTTGATTTATATTAATTTTATTAATTTCTATTTTTTTAATAGATTTTAAAAAAAAAAAACATATTTTTAAATAATCACCGACAAAATTGCATATGGTATTTTTTTTTTTGTTATATGACAATTTTCTAGAGGAAAATACTAACGGAATGAATTGAGAAATGTTTTTTGACCCGTATTTTTCATCTGTAAAACCATTAGTTTTTTATTATTTTTTAACCGATAAAATTAGCGACAGATGATAGAATTACCAACGAACGTTATTTCAATGGATGTATTCCATCAGTGAATTAGTTGGTAAAATTTTCATCAACGGAATGTAGGTAATCTCTCTAATGAAAAAAATTCATCAGTAAGTTGAGAATAATGGAATGTGTTGGGTTGTGCCTTAGCCAACCTTCCTATTTATATAGAGGTAGTAGAACACTGCAGTAACTGTAATGATTACAATATCCTATATTAGAATCCTATTATGATAGATACATGAGTAACTGTAATGATTACAACATCCTATATTAGAATCATATTCTATAATATGCCCCCTCAAGCTGAGGGTGGGGGATCAACCCGAAGCTTGAATCGAAAAGCAGTAAAGGATGCAACAGGAAGCGGTTTAGTGAAGACATCGGCAAGTTGATCTTAAGAGGGAATAAAACGAATCTGAATTTCTTTCTTGGCAACACAATCACGGACAAAGTGATAATCCACTTCAACATGCTTAGTACGAGCATGGAAGATAGGATTTGCTGAGAGATAGGTAGCACCAAGATTATCACACCAAATGGTAGGGGCAGAGACTAAGGGAACCTGCAAATCTGTTAACAAGTATTGAAGCCAAATGACTTCAGCGGTACCATCAGCAAGGGCTTTATACTCAGCCTCAGTAGAGGAGCGAGCAACAGTGTGTTGCTTGCCGGATTTCCAAGAAATCGGCGTCTGACCAAAAAAGACAAGATAGCCACCCGTAGACTTGCGATCATCAATACTACCAGCCCAATCTGCATATGTAAAGCCATGTAGAGCAAAAGAGGAGCCTCGAGTGATATGGAAACCATAAGATGTCGTACCTTTAAGATAGCGTAAAATACGTTTGACAGCAGCCCAATGAGAATCTGTAGGAGCATGCATAAACTGACAGACTCTGTTAACAGCAAATCATATATCTGGACGGGTGAAGGTAAGATATTGAAGAGCACCCACGATTTGACGAAATCGTGTAGGATCAGAGAATGAATGATCCGATAATAAAATGACTTTCAAAGGGGAGACTGGAGTATCAACTGGTTTGCAGGAAGTCATACCAGCCCGGGTGAGGATGTCAAGAATATATTTATGTTGACGCAACATTAAACCCATACTGGTAGACTGAACTTCAATACCCAGAAAGTAGTGAACAACACCCAAGTCACGAAGCTTGTACTCAGAGCTAAGTAACTGTATAAGGTGATGGAGCATAGCAGAGTTGCTACCCGTGAGCAAAATATCATCAACATACACCAGGAGATAAAAGATATTAGTACCATCAGATAAGATAAACAGGGAGGTGTCAACCTTGGAAGCTCAGAAACCGATGGAGAGCAAAAAATCACTTAGACGAGTGTACCATGCTCTCGGTGCCTATTTCAAACCATACAATGATTTGTGCAATCTGCACACATGAGATGGAAGAGAAGAGTCAACGAAACCTGGAGGCTGTTTCATGTAGACCTCTTCAGTAAGAACACCATTGAGGAAGGCATTATGAATATCAAGCTGATGAATCTTCCAATTTCGCGAAACCGCAATAGAGAAAACCAATCGGACAGTGGCCTGCTTAATAATTGGACTGAAGATTTCAGAATAATCAATACCTTCCTGCTGGGTAAAACCTCTAGCAACAAGGCGCGCTTTATAGCGCTCAATACTACCATCAACACGACGTTTGATCCGATATACCCATCTACTGCCAATAACGTTCATCGAAGGATGAAATAGAACCAAAGACCAAGTGCGATTTTCACGTAAAGCGGCAATCTCATCACACATAGCATTATGCCAAACTGCATACCGGTTAGCATCAGAGAATGAAAAAGGCTCAGAAGAGGGAGAATACAGTACTTGTGTGGAGGTAGAAGTAGCGGCAGCGAAAGCAACCAGATTAGCTGTTTTCGGCTACCGCGGTCTAAGAGTCATAGGATGTCTACTATGTGCTGGTGGAGACATAGGGGAAGATGGTTGTAGCGAGGAGACCTGTGGCAGCTGATAAGAAGACAAATCAACCATAAGTTGCAGACCAGCGGGAGAGGATGATAAAGAAGCAGCCTCAAGCATAGGACTGTTAGTAGAGGAGGGGCTGGAGGTAGAGACTAAAGCTGCAGGAGTGCTGGCCAGGGAGGGCGAAACAGAGGAGGGACTAGAAAGTGCCCCAAGACCATGAGGAGAGGAGACCAATTGACGATCTGAACCTGCATCATAAGGGTTAGATAAACAAGCATGGGATGATGGCCAAGGGATAGGTGGAGGCTGTGGTCGGGTGGCTGTTTGGAGTGGCAAAGCGGAGTGTTGTGGGCTGTTTGGGTGGCTAGTGAAAGCGGGTAGCGGTGGGTGGTTTAGCAAATTTGGGAGGGTGACAGTAGTGGGTGGGGTGGGGGTTGGGGTGGAGACCTTTACAATCTGTTCAGAATTATCAAATGGAAACACATGTTCATGGAAGTGGACATGACGGGAAATATAAATACGGTGAGATGCAATGTCAAGACATCGATAACCAAGATGCGAGGAACTATATCCAAAAAACACACATGGAGAGGAACGAAAATCCAATTTATGATTATTATATGGACGCAGAAAAGGAAAACAGAGACACCCAAAGGTATGCAAAAAATTGTAATCAGGAAACCGTTGAAATAAACAATCAAACGGAGAGCGATGGGCAAGAATAGGAGTAGGCATGCGATTTATAAGATAAACAGAGGTTTCAAAAGCATAATTCCAGAATTAAAAAGGTGCTTTACATTGCCCTAAAAGAGTAAGACCTGTTTCCACAATATGCCTATGACGACGCTTTACTGTTCCATTTTGTTCATGAGTGTGGGGACAAATTAGACGATGATGAATACCAATGGTCTGAAAAAATATGGATAGTTTTCGGTATTCACCGCCCCAATCAGTTTGAACATATTTTATTTTTAAGGAAAATTGACGTTCGACAAGAGTCTGAAATTGATGAAAAACAAAAGTAAAACATCAGACTTTGGCAACTAGAGGATAATACCATACATATTTAGTATAAGCATCAACAAAGATAACAAAATAACGATAGTCATCTAAAGAAAAAAGAGGAGCAGGGCCCCATACATCACTAAAAAATAATTCAAGTGGAGCAGAAGTTTTGTGACCAATAGGTCCTAAAGACAAACGCGATGATTTTCCTAAAGGACAACTTTGACATTGAAAATTAAGACGTTTTTTGTTACAAATAATCTTATTTTTCGAGATTAACAATTGAAAAATACGTGAAGTAGGATGACCTAGTCGACGATGCCATAAATCGACAGAGGCAGAAGTGCAGGGAGACTAATAGGCTTGAGGAACTGACGTGACGGAAGACTTGGTCAGGGCATAGAGACCATCTTTACTCTGACCTGAAAGAAGGACTTCATGGGTGTTGAAATCCTTGACATAAAACACACGAGGGTAAAATTCAAAATAAACATTATTATCAAGATAAAATTTTTGAACAGAGAGTAGAGGTTTTGTGATTGCAGGAACATGAAGAACATTAGATAAGGTGAAAGAACGATGTGGTGTATATATTTTTGTATGACCAAGATGAGATATAGGAAGGCCCTTATCATCACCAACATGCAAATTATCATTACCAAGGTACGGTTCTGAAGCGGTCAAGGTGGCAAGATCAGGTGTGACGTGTTGATTGGCATCGGTATCTGGAAACCAATCAACCTGCAAGATCAGTTGAGGAGAGATTGCGCTGCACCAGGTTGGCAGTAGGTTGTTGGTCATAACCTCGTTGCTGGAATTGAGGGCAATGGGGAGCTGTATGGCTGAAATTCTGACACAGTTGGCAGCGTGGATTCTGCCCCCTATTACGCTGCCAAGAGCCCCTGCCTATTGTCACTGAAGGAAGAGTTTTGGAAGCTGCGGTGATCAGGTCTGGAGCCAGCAAATCGGTTGCCTCTGCTATTGGACTGGTTGGGATGCCAGCCACCGTTGAAGCGGCCCCTACTACGGCCAGAATTGCCAAAAGTCTGGCGCTGTGCAACAAGAACAAAAGATGGAATGCTGGGTGTGGGCAGCAGAGGAGCATGTATGGCAGCAGAAGATTTGTGAAGAAACTCATGTGTGAGGAGATGGCTGTGAAGATCTGCATATGATAAAAGTTCAGCCTTGGTAATAAGACTGGTAACTAAGTCTTTAAACTCTCCCTGAAGACCACGAAACACATAAATTGAAATCTTCAAGTGAAACTGGCCGACCAGCAGCGGCCAATTCATCAAATAAGGCCTTCGCTTTTTGCATAAATTGAGTTACTGATTCATCACCCTGTCGAAGATCCTGAAGTGAGCCGTGAAGTTGCATAATATGAGAGTTGGAGGTGGAAGCGAGAGCTCGCTTAAGAGTGCCCCAAGCTGAACAAGAACTTTGACAGCCAACAACAAGATGCAAAACTTCCATAGATAGGGAGGAAAGAAGAGCATTTAGAATGAGTTGGTCCTATTGTTCCTAGGTTTGAAAAAGCGGATTTACCTGAAGAGAGATACCATAATGGGCAAGAACATGTGTTGATGGACATGTGTTGGAGCCATCAACAAAACCAAAAACTTCTTGGCCTAGAAGATAAGGCAGCATTTGCATACGCCAATATAAATAATTGGTGTTTGTTAATTTGAGGGAGATGACTTGATGAGTGTGAGAAAGGGAGATAATACTTACGGCAGTAGAGGCAGCAAATGTGAGCTGCAAGAGGAGGCGTTCACCAGCCATGGCAGAGGAGAATCCAGGTGGTGACGTAGTAGAGGAAAGCAGAGAAGGTGCTGCAAGAGAAGAGGGCTGCACTGTCGGAGAAGAAGAAAGTTGGACTGCTGGTGCTGCAGAATTTGAAGATGTATGTGGTGGCTATTCCATTGAAGAAGGGAGGTTGTGAGGCTGTGAGAAAATTAGATTTAATTTATTTTAGGGTTTTATGGCTCTGATACCAAGTTGAGAATAATGGAATGTGTTGGGTTGTGCTTTAGCCAACCTTCCTATTTATATAGAGGCAGTAGAACACTGCAGTAACTGTAATGATTACAACATCCTATATTAGAATCCTATTATGATAAATACATGAGTAACTGTAATGACTACAACATCATAGATTAGAATCTTATTCTATAATACAGTAAAACTATTAAATGTTGTAATATACACTATTCTTCGAAAAAGAAAAGAAAAAGGCAGAGCTGAACCTTATTTGCGATAATCAAAGAGGATATCCCACCTTCTAGCAATCAAAACCTTTACTATTCACAGATATAACAAATAGTAGCCATGTCCTGCGCTTTGCTCATGTTCATATTTGTTTGAGACATCTAAACATCACAGGAAACATCTAAACATCGCTTCTTCTTTTTTATAAAAAACAAATATGAACACGAGCAAAGCGCAGGACATGGCTACTATTTGTTATATTTGTGAATAATAAACGGCAATGCTTGTCACTTACTGCTTATTTTTCTTTTTTCAAGAAAGAATTCGCTGACTTTCTAGAGGGGATCAGTTTCTGGACGCCAGTTGATGTTCTCATACACAAATCTTAGATCACTAAAGAATGGGGAATCTTGAATGGTCTCTCCCAGTTTCAAGTGTACAGGATCTTGGAAGCCAACATCTCGAAACTATTCCGACTAGATACTTGAGAGACGACATGGACGGCATGATGACCAGCACCGGCTCTCCATCCCATAACTCTAGTCTTCGGGTGCCGTTGATTGATATGAGCAAGCTTTGATTTGATTTGAATAAGGTTTTGATTTGATCAAATGAATCATACCAAATCAACTCTCCTTCAATTTAATTTAAAACCTAACCTAGGCCAATAACCATATTAGAGAGTCACAAAGTTAACCTGCCAAGAGGGCCCTAGTTTAACAACATTGATTTAAGTATTTGTAAGCATACACAATCAATAATTTTATCCAACACTATTTTTTTTAAAATTATAATACTCAAGCTATAATTAATGTCATCTTATAAGTTACAGCTTGGTCCATTAATTAATAAGCAATGGCATCAAATTTATCATGTCAAAAATCCCTAAAAATCAATTTTCTTTCTTTTAATTCTTTGCAACTCTCACAAGTTGTTTAATTCTAATTAAGGATTAAATCAATTTCTATATTTGGAATTTTTTGAGGGTATTAATTTAAATTTTAAGTGGAATTCAAATCATAAAAAAAGGCAAAAACAAATTAGAAAGGAGACCCTTTGATTTACTACAACAATAATTCCAAATTGAATTTAAATTGCAGAAGAAATTGAATTTAATTCTATATATAATTTGGTTCCAAACAAACTGTAAATTTCTCTCTCTGTATGGATCTTGTTTCTGTATCTTTTATCTTTCTCTTTCTCTTCCTTGCATCACCGGTCATGAAAGAAAAAAACACCCGCTTCCAGAAATTTGATGAGCTCTACAACGGGAGGTGGTTTGATTAACTACTCTTGCCATGCTCTACAAGTCTTACAAGTCTTAGGGGAAAAAAAAGCAGCAAGGGTGCCAACATAATCATTTCTGTGTCTGCGCATTAAGAAATACTTAGTTCCAAAATATCTGCTTAGAAAGAGCAATACAGGGGATGAAACACGATGAGATGCAACATGGTTGTGCTAGTGATTTGTCCCATCTTTTCTCTCATGATTGGAGCATCAACTAATTACAATTTCTAGAGGAGTTGAATATGATTACAATCAAAACATGACAGGATTGACATGACATGCAGTGGCATGTTCTTTTTTTTTTTTTTTAATACTATGTATATTCGGGTTAATTTACTTACACCTCAATTAATTCTATAAATTCTAAAATTAATAATTATGTATATTTTTAGTAGCTCTGAAATGACTCGAATTCATGATTATGAAAAAGCAAATTTTAAATTTAACTAGTTGAGTTACCTCTTAAGGTTAAATTATCATGTTTAATATGAATATAGTTTGTAGGAATATATTTTTTTTTATTAGGGTTTAGAAATTACAATTAATGGGTTTAATTCAGCAAAGATCTTTTGGAAAGAGAGAATTGGTCATAGAAGAATGGAATAAGTTGAAGATAAAAGGCAGTAACTGAGAGAATTCAGAGTTGTATAAAAGAACTACTAGTAGAGAGAGTTGTTTTAAATAATTAGAGTTGCAGTAATTCAGAGTTGCAAAGACAAAAGAGTAAGTTAGAGAAAAAAGGTGGAGAGAAAGACAATTAAAAGTTGAGAAAATAAAATAAAGAAAGGTGTTTTTTCAAGGGATTGTTGACATGACCAATTTGATGATCTGGTTTATTAATATGAATGAACTGACTGAAATAAATGAGTTTTTTAAATAATTATTTTATTTAATAAATAATAAATATCATTAATTCCAATTTGAACATAACTTAAAATATATATACATGTATATATATATATATAATATTATTTTATTTTATATTGAATAATAAATATCTATTTGAATATTTAAAATTCAATTAATAAAATATAAATATCTGAGTAAAATATAGATATTAAGAAACTTAATGATAAAGTGGTTGCAATTGTTTTTTAAATAATTTTTTGTATTAAAATATAAGTAAAATATATTTTTTTATTTTTTAAAAATTATTTTTGAAATTAGTATATCAAAATAATTTGAAAATATTAAAAATAAAAAAAATAAAAAAATTAAACTTTTTTAAAAATATTTTTAAAATTCAAAACAAATATGTCAGTGTCGTACTTCCACCCGTAGATAATCATGATATGGACTTAAGATTCAACAAAATCCCCATACAGTCAATTGAACTTGGGCTAGGAATTTCAGACCAAATTATTGTGCCTGATTTAGGAGCACAGCAAGCACATGGCACCTTATTACATGACAAAGAAATATATATAAACTAACGGATCTCAAAACCCCACTATAAACTTATGAAAAAACAAAACCCATTTAATAATTTATTTGAAGTCCGTTTTTTAATTTTTTAATTTTTGAAAAAAAAACAATAAGAAAAAAGGAAAAACAAAATATCAAAATCACAGTTTGTAAGCTCAAAGTCTGTCATTCAGCTAAAGAGTAGGAGAAATCTTTCAAGTTTCTGCATCTTCAACGACATCGTATTCAGTTTCCAAGCGAATTTTTTAGACCTCTAAAATCCCTGGAGTCAAATCCCACTGGTGGCTTTGAAATTTAGGGTTTTTCTGGGGGTGGCGCTGAGCTTAAGCAGTGTTGTTTTGGGTGTCAAAGCCGGCAATGGATTACGAGCCTTACGATAGCAGTGGTGAGCTTTTATCTACAAAGATCAAATCTTTTTGTGTTTCTGTATATGGCTTTTTGTTAATTCTCTAGGTTTATGTAATGATTTTTTATCGATTAGGGTTAGGGTTTTCTTGAAATCTTGATTTAAACTATTGGGTTTTAATGCGGATTTTGAAATTGAGGCTTTCTGAGTTTTCTTGGAGGAAAAAGTTGGGATTTTTAGATATGAAGTCAGGGATTTGCTGTATAATTTCTTTTCGAAGGATATTGTTTTTTTTTTTTTTTAGTTTTTAAATTTATTTTTGAATTGGAATCATTTGGGCAATATTGATGGGTGATGGTAATTCTGATTGGTGTTGGATTGCTAATTTATTCAAGTTAAGTGGAAAACTGTACTATTGAAGGTATATTTTTAGCAAGTTGTGCTTTTGTAAGTGAAATTTGTTGGATGTTGGTGATGGGCAGCAGTGTTTTGAGTGTTCTTGAATTTTCTTTCGAGTGTTGAAGTTTGAAACTCTAGTTGTAATTAGCAAGCTTGAAGCACTTAAAGACTCTTAACTTTCTGTCTTTGGAGTTGTAGCTTGTACATGTTAGAGAGAGAGTACATGAATGCTGCACTTTGTTGATTATTTCTATCACCATTTTGTTTGCTTTTGGATAATGTTGAAGGTAAATGCTCAAGTTGCTGAAAACCCCATATATTTTCATCAACATGCCTTTGATTACACTAAGTTTGGGTTTCTATTATAGTGTTAGTACTCTGTTCATCAAAATTTTCTTTAAATCTGAGTTTCATACCTCCTGGAGGTTCCCTTGATGCAACTTTCATCTGGAATTTGTGCAACCAATGAAGTAAATATAATATGGGCTTTAAATTTTGCGTACCTTGCCATTAATTGGTCTATAAGGCAAGGCGTAGAATTTGTTTTTCAGTAAACTTGGTACTGAATGGTATAGAAAACCCAAATGCAGTTAAGTGCTTATTGGGTAATGGACATCAATGAATGTTCTTGTTAAAATCCAAACAAAGCTGTCAGAGGTACAAGTTGCCAATAATGTACTGGAAATATTGAATCTTTAGACACGAGGGCACCAGGCATCAAGGAATTCATGTTGTTATGTCTCTAGCTGTGAAAGGCTTTGTCCATGGACCTTGCACTTTCAATGAATAGCCTCTGTTAAGTCATTTGTGCGCAACCAACTCTTTATTTTTGTTGTTGAAAATTCTGATCAATTTGTAATCCTGTTGTCATGGGTTTTCATAGTCTTATTTTTTGCTTTGCTTGATTTCAGGAACTGATGATGATCTTCCTCCATCACATCAAAACAGAATACCCAGAGGGGGTCGTGTGGCTGGGAATGGAAGACCAGTTGGAGGTTCAGTCCCTTATTCTAGAATGTATGGTGAAACTGATATGGAGACTCAAATTCACCAACTTGAGCAAGAAGCATACAGTTCAGTTCTAAGAGCCTTTAAAGCACAAGCTGATGCCATTACTTGGGTACTTCTTGTAATCTAATTATTTCGAGTTCTAATAGCTTTAAATCTGTCTGACCAGGTTTAAATGACCGCTACATGAAATGTATTTTCTTCAGGAGAAAGAAAGCTTGATAACAGAGCTTAGAAAGGAATTGAGATTGTCTAATGAGGAGCACAGAGAGCTTCTTGCCCGGGTTAATGCAGATGATGTAATAAGGAGGATAAGGTATGATAGGATGATGAAGCAATTTTATTTTTACTTTCCAAGTGAAACCCCTTTGGTTAGATCAGAGCAAGTATTAGTCTCTTTTTTCTTTAATGTGTATGATTTTGGGTGATGCCATTAGGGAATGGAGACAGGCTGGTGGGCATCAATCTGGCATGCTCACTACAGGTCAAGCTGTTCATGATCCAATACCTAGTCCTACTGTCTCTGCTTCTCGTAAGAAACAGAAGATGACCTCATCAATTCCTTCTCAATCCTTTGGTGGGCCATCTCCATCTTTTCACCCACAACCAGTTTCTGCATCACATCAGCCATCTTCATCTGCTGCTAAACGTGGACCGGTAACAGGACCCAAGGGCAAGAAGCAAAAACCAGTGAGTGAAAATTTGTTAGACATGGATTGAGATACAAAAGCTGGCAAATTGTACTCATTTATATGTCTATTTCCTTAATGTTTCTTTTTTCCATTTCTCAGGGTTTACCTGGTGCTTCTTCAATGAAGTCCATTCCATACCCATCCTCAGGTCCATCTGGAAGAGGTCAAGTTGCTAATAGACTATCTTCTGGTGCTGTTCCTGAAGGAGCTGATCAATATATTGGGAAGAGAGTCAAAACAAGGTGGCCTGATGATAATCACTTTTATGAGGCTGTTATAACTGACTTCAACCCAATTGAGGTATTTATTATTATTTATTTTCAGCATAATTTGTTTTCAACAGGTTATATAGCTCACTTATAGTTTTTGTTAGGGGCGGCATGCTCTGGTGTATGATATGGGAACAGCAAATGAGACATGGGAATGGGTTAATCTCTCAGAGGTATATATGTTGCTTTGTCCATAGGACCTATTGATTCTTTTATTTTATTTATTTTTCTTGTTTTGTTTCTTATATGGCTTGTGCTTTGGTGCTGCAATTTAGCATTGTAAAACTGGATGTCCGTATTATTCTGAAGCTTTTATATTGTAGGACTTGTTGTCACTGATGAAAAAGAAATGAAAAGTAGGTTGCACGTTCATTATGTTTTCGGAGTGGGAGAGACATATTTGAAGTGTGAATGGAAGTGTTTTGTAATTGTTGTGCTTTAACTGTTACTTTTTATCAAAATTTTAGGACTTTCTTAGCATGCACTTAGATAAATTCTTTGCTTTGAGAAGGCAATTCCAAATATGGTGCATGGTACAACTATTCAATTTGGGATCAAATGTTTAAACCATGAGAAAAAAGGTAGTTTCTGTTTTAACTTCCATTAACTGAATCTTTTCCTTGCAGATCTCTCCTGAGGATATACAATGGGTAGATGAAGACCCTGGAATCTCTCATCGTGGCAATTATGGTGGTTCAGGGCATGGGATAAATAGGTCAATGGGCCGGGATGGTGGTCCTGGTCCTGGAAGAGGTAGAGGGGTTACCAAAGGTCAATCCAGGAAAGAGTTGTTGCCTTCACAAAATGGGATTGGAAAGAAGGTGCCCGATGATATACAAATTCTTCATACAGATTCTCTAATCAGGGAGGTATGTGAAACCATGTTGATGGATACGAGGAATTCAAAATCTGTAACTTTTCCCACAGGTTATTTAATCAGTAGTAAATTTGAACAGGTAGAGAGAGTTTTCAATGCAAATCATCCTGATCCTCTTGAGATTGAGAAAGCAAAGAAAGTATTGAAGGTCAGACAAAAAGCTTGGTGGATTCTTTTGTCTGTTCCCTATTTCTTTTCCACATTTCCCAGCATTTTTATCTATTTTGTATATCTGAGTGGTTAATTTTCTCAAATCAGGATCATGAGCAAGCACTTGTAGATGCGATTTCAAGGCTTGCTGATATTTCTGATGGTGAAAGTGGTATGTATCATTCCATCTTGTATCTTTCTCTAGACTTTGCCTCATGTCAGTCATTTTAAAGATTGCTTAATAATTGTTGGGTGCTTGCCAAGAAAATTTGACATGATATGACTCCATAGTTGCCAAAATGAATAGTCATCATCTGATTCCTGAACAAGTAGAGGCTTTTGGGGCAACATATGATTCAGATGACCATAAGCCTCTTGTTCATATCTCTCTTGAGGTTAAATATGAACTTTTTACTTAGGCTGTCTCAAAGCTGTCGTGTGGACTGAGCTTCAGTCTTTGGCATCATCCTGGACCCAGTGGTTGGGAATAAGACATGCTACCCTGTGTGCAATCTCTAATGGTCAATTTTTTCTCCGTTGTCTATTTCACAGTTGTCAATTCTATGTTTACCAAACACAGGATTAGGGTGGCAATCCCATTCTATGCTGATATGGGTGCCATTGTTACACAGCATTTGAATAACATACTTTCCCTCTTTGCTTTTTTTTGAAGTCACTAATATTATATTCACCCAGTCAAATAAGTAACTATAGAATTTCTATAATAGTGGATAAAATGGTCTCTTGCTTCATGGATGCTTAGCTCATCCATGTTTTGGAAACGGGCATATACATTCCTGGATATATTAGTCCAGCTGTACTCTGAACTTCATCTTATTGAATTCCTATGTTCGGTAATTTTCTTGGAAACAGATGAAGGTGGCCGCCGTTATGGGCAGGCATTGGAGAGAGAATGACAAAACCAGATAATGGGGTAGCAGTGACTCATGCAGTGGTAGAGAGACAGTGATCTGACTTGAAGAATGTCCACCTTTTTTTGTATAAAACCTTACCAGAATTATATATTGTTCCCCAACATGGAAGGGCTCTTGGTTAGGTTGGTGTAGGATATAGGTAGTACTGTAGGAATCAAATTGTTGTAGCCAGGTGAGAATTTCTTTGGTAACAGTAAAAATAGTCTCTTTCAATGTGTAACATTATTTGTTGATCAGTATCTAGCGTGCTATAATGTATAAATTTTGCCCCTTTTTGATTAATTTGTGTTCTCGCCTGTTGAAAGTGACTGCTTCTCATTGCTGTAACCTAATGAATGAAATCATTTTTCTTATCTTCTTCCTGGTTTGCCCTATCAAAATTTACTTGTATTGACTTTTTAAAAAAAGGTGGATGCACTAATGTCTGTCGTCAAAAACTCGGAGGTGTGGAAGTGTGCTGAGGAAGTGGGATAAGTCACGGAACCTTGTCATATCCCACTTATGATATTCCATGGGGCACCAATAAGAGAGAATAAAGGAGAAGCAATCGTGCTCTCCCTGCGCCTCACCTATCATCTGCCACCTTTTGCTGGGAAAGTGACCTACGAGTCGCAACAAAATACGGGTCACTTTTACTTATGGAAGAACAACTCATACCATTGTATTTGTTGTCCTATCTTTACAAATTCTTGCTTTAAAAAATTAGGAAGTTCATGAATCTGTAAATTTCCCTTTTTACTTGGTCAATCTGTACATTGCTCGCTTATGGACCACAAATGCTCCCCTGCTTCTGACAGGGTTTTAAAAAAAATCAATCTGGAATTAATGTTTTTCTTAAAAAAAAAAAGTTTATTTTTAATTACTTCAAAACAAAATTGTTACTGACGCCATTTTAGATTGGGTTTAATAAGAATCTACAGCTTTGAATAATCATCATGGTTAATATAATACAATAATGTATTATAGTACAGGTTTAATACAGCTTGGGGATCCACAGCAATGTAAACGATTGTTTTGATCCATGATAAATAAATAAATAATTACATAATTGCCCTTGAACTAAAAAAAAAGGTTGGTTTCAAGGGCATTTTAGTCTTTTCATTCTAGTTTGTTTTGAATTTTTTGGATTTAGTTAGGGGCTATTTGATAATTTTAAATAATTGAATATTATTAAAAAAAATTGTTGACGCGTTAGCGCATGACAGCTCCCATGTCTTTTGGAAAGTGTGTGGGGCTATAAGATTGCCAAAATCCTCCATTTGCAATGGAGTTGAGAGTGGCGAGTCATCCTCTTTCTAGAAATGTGGCACATGCTCACGACAGAGATCTAGTTGGGCTATAAAGGAGTTTTTTTTTTGTTTCCTCTCTCTTTTTACTCTCATGCCCTTGAAATTCATGGCAGTCATTCCAAAAAATAATTGTGCCTTTAAGTTTGTCATTTTATCGATTTTGACCCTTATTCTTTTAATTACTATTTATTTTGCTTGTTGTTACTCATTTTGAGACCCTACGTAAATAAATAAAAAATACAAAAAACAAAAAATAAAAAAAAATATTGGAAGAAAATAAAAAATATATATATTACGAGAAAAGTATACCAGAATACTCAGGAAATCAATGGAGACTAGTTAAAGAAGATCAAATATACAAGATTAAAAAATTTGATAGTGTATTTTTGACTGATGAAGGCCTTATTGGCAAAGAAAATTTAATTTGAGGAGGAAAACTCAAAATTGAATGTTTAAGGACTCAATTTGATTTTTTAAGGTTTATTTGAATTTATTGAGGGCTTAATTACAACAAAAAATAATTTTTAAAGTTAATTTAAGCTTTCATTAGAAAACATTAAAGTCTAGGGGTCGAATTGTAATTTTTAGGAGTTAATTTGGTCAAATTAGGAGCTTAATTGCATAAATATTGAAGTTTGATAGCAATTATAGAATTGATTGAAGAAGTCCGAAACCAATGACCAAACTAAACAAAAAGCAAGATATGAGGGTTGAAATTAACTGAATTATGGGCTAAATTGAAATAAATTGAAGTTGTTTTTATCAATTAAGGGTTAAAATGCATAAATTTAGAACCAAGGACCAAAAGAAAAAATAAACCAACTCAGGGGTTGAGAATCAAGTTTGGCGGGGGTTAAATTGCTTGCAATTTAAAAGTTTTTATATGAATTAAAGGTGCATGCATCACAATTGGAAGAACAAAGACTAAATTGAAACTTTGAATAATTCCAAATTAAAAACCCTAATTTCTAAGGTGTTAACTCAGACAACGCATTGTTCAGCTTCTGTTTATTTTCTTACTTGGCAGTTCATAATGATCAGGTTGACATCTTCCAAAAGCTCCTTTAGAGTTCTAGACATCCAAATGATATGAGGTTTTTTTGCAAATGGAAGAGGAACATCTCATATACAACTTTATTTCCATGAAATTAGATGTTTACATCCCAACTTTTTCATGGAAGTTCCTAACATCTTGTCCCTGATTAGCCATCACTCAATTTTTAAACTTGGGGTTGATCAGGTTGGCAACTTCAAACACATGAATGTGCAGCTACATATCTACAAATTGAGCAAAGTTGGATTAAAATGAAAGGCGTGCATCCTCTCTACCAAATTCAGTTGGTCCCAAATAACGATGATGTCATAATTGCTCCAACAAAACCTTGAAAGTAGACAATCTAGTCAGTTCTGACAGTTTTGGTTGATCGAGTTGGCAACTTTAAGTGCTTGAGTATGAAGCTACAAACCTTCAAATTGAGTAGGGTTAGATTCAAATGAAAGGTATGCATCCCCTTTACCAACTTCAAGTGGTCACAAGCAATAATGATGTCAGAATTGCTTTGAAAAAGCCTTAAAAGTGAGCAACTCAATCATCCCTAATAGTGCAACTATCTTACAAAAATCGAGTTGGTTTTCATGTGTTCACACACAAAGGTTTTTTATTGAGTCCTTATCAAGGGTTCACAACACTCCTCTCAAGATCAAGAGGTCATAAATGAATTCAATACCTTCTAAAACCCTGCAAATACTAGAGGTAGAAAAAAACCCTATAAACATGTTAACTAGGGGTAGAGAAAAACAAAAAAAAAAAAGAGAAAAGAAAAGAAGAAGGGCTAAGAATAGATAAGAAAAAGGGAGAGTAATAACAATAAGAAATATAAGTTTAGATGTCCAAGAGTAAAAACCAAGTTTTTCTTAAACTTTGTAAGCTTGTGTGAGGCAAAACTTTCCAAAGAAAAGCTAAAAGAGAATAACTTGTTCTAGGTATACATTGCAAACCAAAAAATAGATCCTTTGTGGCCTAATTTTGTTGTTTTTGTTATATATATATATATATCAAAAGAAAAAAAAACCTTAAACAGAAACTTTAATACATTAAAAACATTAAAAAAAAAAAACACAGACTTTAAAATAACTAGATTAAACAGAAATCAAAGCAATAAGGAGGTGAATCTAGTTATTGCTTTGATTTCTGTTTAATCCAGTTATTTTAAAGTCTGTGTTTTTTTTTTATATATATGTTTTTAATGTATTAAAGTTTTTGTTTAAGTTTTTTTTTTCTTTTGATATATATATTAATGTTGTTTAAAGTTTTGGTTTAATTTAAGTTATGCTTGTTAATGTAAGGGTATTTATCCTTAGCATATTGAGCTTGTTCATGCACAAAAATAGGTTTAGAAAACCAATTTTAAATTCATGTTGCATGAAAATATAGGCTCTTTTAAGTTGTTAGTTCTAGATTTGGTATTTCATGCTCAGTTTGATTGTTTGATGTTTTTTTATTAGTTTTTAGATTAAACATGTTTGTGTATGATACCATAACTTCTTGGGATAAAAAAGACATGCTTTAAAAGCCAAAAATGATATTTTTTGGCTTGACAGAGGCTGCCTTTACTAGAAAATTTTTTAGTTTTATGGGCATGTTTTTCGTATTCTTGGAAAGAACATCACCTTACCCTCTAGATTTAGACCACATTTGATCCATTTCTTAGGAAGAACACCATTTTTTATGTTTGATCCGTTTTGTTCAATAATTTTTGAGTTTTTGTGTTTTTTGGGTGTTTAATCTATTTTTTAATTTGGTTTTGTTTAGGGGTTTTTTCTTGTCAAACAATGATTTGTGTCGGTTTATGGTTGAACAAAAACTTTCAAGTCAATCTTGTCAAGTCGACCAAGTAAAAAAAAACTATTTCTTGTTTTTTCTTTCATATGGCCAAAAATCCAAAAATATATGTAATTTGAGTAATTATTTGAAAATTCTAAAATACTTTTGCATGGATTTTACAACAAGTTTGTAAAATTTCTAAGGATTTTGGCTTACATTTCAAAAATAGCAAAACCATTTTTTTTTAATATATGAGATTATGAACTTATACATAAGATATATTTTTGATATTAAATAAAAAGATAGTTTGTTGTTATTTTATATATTGGCATTAAAACAATTAGGTTTTTTACTTCAAAGGATAAAAACCTCATTATTAGGGAAGACTTTTTTTCAACTTTAAATAGACCAACAATTAGAAAACACAATATTTTTTTTAGTTTATATTAGACAAATAAACAATGCAGCATACCATAAATAGGATATATTAGGGGTGTTAATACTTTTTCTTTATGTGATCAGTCTCTTTACACGAACTCTAAGACCAGTTAGGGTTCCTAGTGACCAAAATACTAGGTGATGACTCTTGTTCTTTTTTTTTCTTTTACTAATAAAAGACAAGAATTTCTTATCCTTTTCTCCCACATCATTCCTAACTATCCTAATCTAGGAGGATGATCGTCGCGACGTTGCATATGTGCGACATTGCTTTTTGGGATTTTTAAAGTTTAGCTTTTTTTTTTTCAATTTCATTCCTTAATATTTTTATTCCTTTTGATTTTTATATTCAATTTGATCCCCCTATTTTTTATTGCTCTTTTTCTATGTTTTATTTATTTTATTTTATTTATTTTGTCTCTTACTAATTTATTGTATTTGTTTTCTTAATCCAATCTCGGTCCTTCTTCTTTTGATTGCTATTTTCTTATCATTTTCTTGATTTATCTTTTTATTTTCCCTCAACATCTTATTTCATTTAGGTTTCTTATCCAATTTTGATCCTCATTCTTTCAATTTAGCCCCTAATTATTATTTTTTTTCATTTTGTTTTTATTCCATATTTGGTCCATATTGTTTGAGTTTTAAAATGTTTTACGATTGGAAGTTTTACTTTATCATTTTTTTTTTATGATTGCATTCCTATAGAGTAATCTCTATATTATGACCCGAGCTCGATTATGTTTGCCCTTTTTGGGGGTTGTTTATTAAAAATTGTTTTTTATATATATAAATTCATCATTTGATATTTGGTTATTAGACCTTTAACTTCATTGTTTGTTCCTTTTTTTTTTGTTGAGTTATCTCGATCTTATATCCCGGTTAACAAGTTAATCCGAGTTAACCTAGGTTGACTCAAAAAAAAAATTTCTATATTTTTTGTGAGGTTGGTTTTTTTTTTTTTTAATTTTATCCTTTGGCATTATATTATTGGCTCTTGAGCTTTGTGATTTTTTTGCTTTTCTTTTTATTGGGTTATCCTAAGTGCGGATTAGTCAAGTTAGTCCGTGTTAGTTTTTCAAAAACAAATTTATTTAAATTAGGTTTTTTTGCTAGGTCTTTTTTTTTTTAAAAAAAAAAAAATTTATTATTTTAATCTCAATCTCATGTCGTGGGTAACGAGTTAGTTGAGTTAACCTTGATTGACTCAAGTTTGTTTTCCCTTGACTTTTGTTTTATGACATTGATTTATTTTTTTTAATTTTATCATTTTACATTAAATTATTGGCCCTTGCTCTTTGTCAATTTTAGCTTTTCTTTCTATTAGGTTATCTTGAGAGTAGGTAAGTAAATTTAACCAGGGTTATCTCTTTTGTTTATATATATGTTTTTTTATTGAACTTTGATCTTTTTTTTACTAGGTCCTTCTTTAGAAATTCTAATTCTTTTTATATCAATCTCATATCGTGAGTCGTGGATTAGTCAAGTAGCCTAGGTAAAATGAATAAAATAAAAAAGCAATAGCTAAAATTATAGAAAAATATTTAAAAAAGAAAAAAAAAACTCGTATCAAACCAGGTTAACCCACTAAATTGACAACTTAGAACATGAGATTGGGATAACCCTACATGAAAGAAATGAAACAAAAAATAATAAAGGATGATTCATAATTAATCAAGTTTTGAAGAATCAAACTAAATAAAAATAATTAGAAAAAGGGTTTAAGAAAATGACGAACTGTCTCAAAATAATTCTACAAACTTATGACCTCGATCATCATAACGAGATTATCTTATAAAAGACAAATTCAAAACAAAATAATGACTCAAGAATCTCAATAAACTAAATGTTGATGGATGAAATTAAAAAAAAAAACATTAATATAAAAGAACATAAAAAATAAAAAAGACTATTGAAAAACCCAACTTAACCAAGTGGGTTAACCCATGAACCTTGTAACTCGATGCCTAAGACAGGTTGAGTACCCAAAAATAGGGGAAGAAATGGCCTGGCTTAACGGGGTTAAAATCTTGGGTTGATCAATGATACAATTAGTTAGGGGAACATCAAGTTAAAGCTCCTTGAGCTTTTACTCTATTATTATTATCAAAACAATATTGTTTTTACCTTTTAGCTGAATAAAAAATCAAGTGATTAGCGCGCCCGCGTGTGTGCGTGTGTGTATATATACGTTGTGAGTTTTTGACTGTAATATTAGACACAGATTACCATGGATTACTACAGTAAAATTATTATTTCACCCTTTAGTCAAAGAAATGGAAGCCTTTATGTTGGGGTCAATTTGGTCTTTTTTAATGACCCATTGATTATTAAAATATTATTAGAGGGTATATGCATCTTTCCCAAGTTTTTTAAATAGTAAAATAATTTATTTACCCCAAAGTTAAAATAAATAGAACTATTGGATAATTGATTTTTTATTCAAAAAATTTGAAGCGTGCTCATCACACATCATTACATGAGAGGTGTTTGTGCCATTTTGATGGCACGTGCTATATGTCTTCGAGTGGCCAAACCTACCTTTCCACCATGGTGATGGAAGTGCCACCATGTTTTCTTCCTCCTGGTATGGCATGTGAAGGAGGTTGATGGATAGTTTGTCACCAATGGTCATTTTCCTCCCCTTCTTTTCTCTCTCATATCCAAAAAAGTACATGTTTATTCTCTTTATTTTTTGTATTTCAATTTTATTCCTTATTCTTTTGATTTTTTATTTTTGTTCTTAGCCTTTTCATAAAAATATTGCTTGTTTTCAATTCAGTCCTTTAATTATAATTTATCATATATTATTTTTACCAATTCGATCCTTATTATTTTGATTTCTAGTTTTTTTTCCTTGACCCTTTCGTTAAAGTTTTATTAGTTTTCAAATTCATCCTCCAACCAAAGTTTATAGTATATTATTTTCTTCAATTTGACCCCTTTTTTTTAATTTTTTTTTCTTTATGTTAGAGTTATTTTTCTTTTCAATTTAACCCTCCAATTAAAATATTTTCGTTGCATTGTAATTTATTTTTTATTTTGATTTGCACTATATATATATATATATATATATACACACACACATTAGATCTTTTTGTGTAATTATTTTGATTTGCTCAAGATTGGGCTTTGTAATTATTTTTTGTATTTCTTCTAATCTAATGACCCAGGTCACATGTTTAAAAAGTTGATGCGATTCGACATCTTTTTTTTTTAATCTCATTTTTCTTTTCTAATTTCATCATTCTACATTATTTAAAATCTTTTTGGTTTTGTAGTTATTTTCAGTTTCTTTTTCAATCGGTTTATCCTAATCTCATGATTTAGACCATATTTTTTGCAAGCCTTTTTTGAATAGAGGGATTTAAAAAAAAAAAAATTGTGTATTTAATTTTTGAAGATATTTGATTCATCTATAATGTTTTTTTTTTTTTTGTATTGATGAAATTTATTTTAAAAATAAAAAAATATTTATTTTTAGATAATATTTCTAACATGTTCGATCTTGCATAATATTTTCATTCTTTTATTTTATTCAATCAGTTTCATTTGTATGTTTATTTTATATTATATTTTATTGATTTTAATAAATAAATTCAGTAAACACAACTGAGTAAATGTCTCATTTTTCAGGATCAAATATCTCGACCTATATCGATTTCTTATTTTTTTTTAATTTTGCTTTTAATTATTGTTCATGGCTTTTTTTTATTATTTACATAGATGATTATTGATTTACGTAATTAGATGTTTGCATCAACGTTTTGAATTATACTTTTGAATTATTTTATGTAATAAAACACACAAAAATAACTTGCTTATTCAGTTTTTTTAAAAACAAAAATATAACTCGCAAGAAATCACAAATGAAATAACTATTGTGTGTCTTTAGTATTCAAATTATCCGGGTTGCAGGATGGATAGATTAAAATGCCATCATATATATATATATATATATATATATATATATTATATATATATATAACCAGCTCAATTTAAAACATCATCCAAATTAGGTTTTAAATTAAAAAAAAATCACTAAATTGACTTGTAAAACAAAGCTAAGTTTTGCAATTACAAGTGTTTGTTGTCTACGCTTAAAAAGTTTTCAAATAGTAAAACTCTATCAATCAAGCCTTGATTTCAGGTTAGGTCTTGTAATTATGATTGTAATGCGAAAGTCTTCAAATTACAATCATAATTACAAGACTAACCCAAAATCAATAATGCCTAAGGTTTGGGTTGCAGAATGTATATATCCAGTTCAAACAGTATTCAAATTAGATTTTGAATAAAAAATTACTACATTGACTTGCTAAATTTTATAATTACAAATAAAAAATTACTAGGTGGACTTGTCAAACCGAGCTAAATTTTGTAATTACAAATGTTTGTCGTCTGGGCCTAAAGTTTCCAAATAACAAAACTCTATTATTCAAGCCGAGCCCCCATATCTTGTTCATATCTCGATGCCACAAACAACATACACTAAAAAAAAAAAATTGTGAAGGATTCAAGTCTTCGTAACCTTATTTTAAAGGAATAAGATTATTTTATTTTTTAGTGAAAAGATATTTTAATATATATCACACCTGCATTAATACGAATAAAAATTAAATTATTACTTATCACTTCGTCTTATTTTCGGACACAAACTTCTATCATCTGCACATGCTTTGTGGACAATTTCTATACTTCCTGTTATGCCACTCCTCATGGTACCAGGTGGGGTTTGGAATCAGACCACATCTTAGATGCTGACTCTATCACCCAATACTACAGAAATGGTGCAAAAACAGTGACAGACCTTTATATATTTGCATTTGATGTGCAAAAAGCAAGCTAGAAAAGCCAAAAGTGACCAACTTTTTTCTTTCTTGATCAAATCACCAATGGCAACATTTCATTGCCTGAGTTCTAGCTATTACCATTACAAGAATTGCAATACTGGGTTTGTGGACTTTAGATACAAAAGAAGCAGCTATGCTGTCAGGTGTGAAAGGGCAAGTTGCTGTAACCAAGGTTATTCATGTGTAGAGAGGGATGAGAAGAGGAGGCTCAGGATCTTGATTGCTGGTGGGGGTATAGGGGGATTGGTTTTGGCTCTAGCAGCAAAACATAGAGGATATGATGTGAAGGTGTTTGAGAAGGATTTGAGTGCAGTAAGAGGGGAGGGTAGGCACAGGGGTCCTATTCAATTATTGAGTAGTGCTTTGGCAGTTTTGCAGGTTATTGATGGGAATGTTGCAAAGCAAATTATGGAAGCTGGCTGTGTTACTGGTGACCGCATCAATGGCGTTGCAGATGGCGTCTCAGGTAAATGGTATGTAAATGTTGATCCCTTTACAGATTTTGGTTAAATCTTTGATTGAATTTTGATATCTTGTTAAGGCAGTTTAAGCTCATGGATGCAAATGGTTATAGAAGTAAATGAGATTTTCCTTCATTGCTTGAAAATTTGCATCACTGTGCTTTGATTGGAAAAGTTGACATGTGATGAGTGGGCTGATGCACAACAAATATTCAAAATTTTCTTGGTCAGTTTTATAACTGGATCAACGGAAAATTAATCATTTGTAATTGATCGATATTTAAGATTAAGTTTTGCAGGTTTATTAAATTTAATCTCTTGAATCATGCTATGAAGAGAGGACTCCCTGTTACCTCTGTTATATGTAGAATGGCATTGCAAGACATTTTACTCAACGGTGTTGGTTTAGACATAGTAAGAAACAAATCTAAAGTTGTTGACTTCATTCAAGATTCTAACAAGGTATGATCATGTATTAAAATCTCAATTTCTGCATGAACAAGCACAGATACTGATCCCTGGCATCTTTTGGTCAATCACAGGTTACAGTGATCCTTGAGGATGGACAGCATTATGATGGTGATGTTTTAGTTGGGGCAGATGGCATATGGTCAAAAGTAGGCTTCTCCTCTTCCATAAATTTCTCTCTTTGATTTACACTCTAACATTAATTGTACATGTGTTGCCGATAATGTAGGTTCGGTCAAAACTTTTTGGGCAGGAGGATGCAAAATATTCAGATTATACATGCTATAGTGGACTTGCAAACTTTGTCCCACCTTATGTTGACTCTGTTGGGTACGTGAATTGGTCTCATCATGTCGACGATGTTAGATTTTGGTAGAGTTTTAGATAATCTTTTAGTTTGACATATGTATGAATATTGGGACTGTTTGTGATGGTGTCTGGTTTGAAGGTATCGGGTGTTCTTAGGATTGAACCAGTACTTTGTTGCTTCAGATGTTGGAAATGGAAAGATACAATGGTATGCCTTCCACAAGGAGCCTCCTAATAACACAGATCCTCCAAGAGGCAAATCTCTGAACTGCGCATGTGTATGCTTGCAATAAAAATGACTCTGGCTTCAACAGAAAATTAAAGTCTTTGAATGCTGCAGGAAAGAAGAAGAGGCTGCTAAATTTGTTTGGACATTGGTGCAAGGAAGTTGTTGAACTACTATCAGAAACACAAGAGGATATGATTCTGCGAAGGGACATTTATGATAGAGACATGATCTACACCTGGGGGGTTGGAAGGGTGACTCTGCTAGGCGATGCTGCTCATCCGATGCAACCAAATCTGGGGCAAGGCGGTTGCATGGCAATTGAGGTATGTTCGTTCATTCACGACCAGGCTCCATCCCTTGATATTTCAGTGTCCTAAGAAGCAATACCTTATTGATTAGTAATCGAGACCTGTGAATAGCGAATAGGTTTTTCAAAGATATGCTATATGAGTTCTCATAGGCTCAATCGTTTTGGCAAATCACATATGCAGGACTGCTACCAACTTATTCTCGAGCTCGATAAGTTTGTCAAGAGTGGCTTAGATTTTCAACAGTCAAACGAAATTTCCACCATGCTTCGAAGGTAAGGTTTAGAGACAAAAAACTGAATTTCCCAGGATTCATGAGAATAATACCAACCACTTGATGAGGTTTCAGAACTTCAGAGCTGCCAAAATCATATGGAAACACATTTAATGCAACAAATCATTACTACATATCACTTAGCTTGCTAGCATCAGTGGAAATCAAATTAATAGACATTAAATATTGATCATTCAAGTACACTTGATTTTTAGGCAAGAAGTTGGATGAGTTTTCTTATCGAAACAAATGGAGCATATTGCAATCTGATTGTTATGGCTTCGTCATGCACAGGTACGAGAAGAAACGAATGTTCCGCGTTAGTACAGTGCATGCAGCCAGCCGAATGGCATCGAAAGCGCTCACCGCTTACCGACCTTACATGGAATTTGGATCTGGCTCCTTGTCTGTAAGTTCTTACGACACTGTTTGTCCTCTGATCTCAAATTGTGCGTTTCTCTACCCATGTTCATTTGTTAGCAGTTTATGCTGTCACAGTTTTTGTCATCTCCAAAGATAACCAAACCGTCAGCTCTTGTGGTACGTGCTTTTCTACAAATTCTAATGCCGCAATTCATGATTTGGATGATGGCTGGCCATGGGTAAGAGAGATCTCTTTTACATTTATTGATACTCTTATACATGTCCAATGTCGCAAAACTTTTTGAAACAACCTCATTTCTGTTCTTGCAGATTTTGGTGAAAGAGGAACAGAAGAATTTGAACTCATGCTACCTTCAATGGCCTCACCTATGTTTTGAAATTAGTCCAGTTCTTAGAAAATGCCTGCTTCCTGTGATGGGATTTCAAGTTAAGCAGGAGCAGTAATAACAAGAACATCAGAAATGTCATAATCACATTGCACATAGAAGCAGCCATTTATGATCAATATTTACCTCCTAGACCATTTTCTCGGCCTCTTCACAGCCCTTTCATCCACTGTCCCTCCCACACTTTCCTGAACCATACTCACCTCAGCTGCCTTCTTCGATGGCCTGACAACGTTCCTCTTTGAGGACCTACTCTTCTGTTTTCAAGTTTTTTATCACTACTTTTAATCAACATTCTTTCCTCCCTTTCCTCAACTTCCATCCTCTTTTCACACACCACCACCATCACTTACTCCTCTGTTATTCTTCTTCGGTGTCTCTACGGGAGAAATCTTCTTTGTTCTGCTCAAGATATCAACTGCACTTCATTTCTTCTCCGATGGATTGCCTCAGTTTCTTCTTTTCAGTTTTGGGAGTTTTAGGCTTATCAGATGCACCAACTTTTGTGCCAGGGCTTGCATTTTGCTTGTTGCTTGTGCTTGATAAGGCTAGATTCCTATGGTGTTTAAAGCATGAGATCTCAAGTTATTAGTACTCTTTAAGACTACACCACTAACGGTTTGACAGATCAAACCCTAAGAATTAATGGAAATAACACTAACAGTTTGACAGATCATATTAACTGATAAACATCATCTATAAACCAGAACCGTAACATGCGAGGAATGCTGAAATCTATCAAGAAAATAACACTAACAGTCCACTTGCGTGGTCGCAATTAACACCATGATCAAATGAGTCCCTTACGCAAGAGAGAGCACCTTCCAGAATTTTAGAATTCAGAAACAGGAATAATGACATGAGCTTACACTTAAACACCATCGCTCCAACATTAGCCTGCAACAATGCAATTACATCCTGGAAAAGGATCACCCCCCATCACCGTCATTATTATCCACATTATGATCACTCTGGCATATACTTGATAGCTTGTTGATCATCCCCCATCTCTTGGATTAAAACTGTTGTTTATATTGAAGAGAAAACAAAACTTTCTTATTGTAGTTGCAGCAAAACACATTATTGAATTTCAATACGATTATTTATATAAGAAAAAACAAAATTGCAAGATATTCTCCAAGCATATCTAATTTTCTGTTACATGGAATAAAAGATAACTATTAGAATAGCAACAATAAATAAACTAAGATTATGCTGAGATTTTATTTTGCTTATAGAGTCATTCTTGGTCAACAATTCTCCTTTTTAACTTTCCCAACTTATATCTCAAATACTCAAACTTGAGCTTGGAAAGTGCTTTTGTTAAGATATTTACATGTTGTTCCTCTGTTTTGCAATAAAGCAGCTTCACTTCTTTTTCTTATTGAATTTCTCTTAGAAAGAAAAATTTAATCTTGAAATGTTTTGTTCTGCCATGAAATACTAGATTATTTAAGATTGATATTGCAGCTTAGTTATCCAGAAACAGTTGTGTGCTTTTATTTTGCTTCAGATTCAAATCTGTCAATAGTTTCCTAATCCAAATTGCTTGGTTTGTAGATGCAGTAGTAGCAATGTATTCAGCTTCTACTGTAGATTAAGCAACAATTCCTTGTTTCTTTGAGCTCCATAAAAAGAAAAAAAAACCTGAATCGAAGCTAAAGCAATAACTAGAGGCGCTTCTCATGTCATCAATGTTTCCTGCCCAATTAATGTCAGAGTAGCCATGAAGATTGAATTTTCCAACTTGATTGAATTTGATCCCATAATCAGTTGTGCCTTTTATGTATCTAAGGATTCTCTTTGCTGTATTAAAATGAATTTCACTTGCACAATGCATATATCTAGATAATAGACTTATAGCATGCATGATGTCTGCTCTGGATATTGTCAAATACATTAGGCAACCTATTAGGCTTTTATATAGCTTTTCATCCATTTTTCCAGCTCCATCTTCCTTGCAAAACTTCTCCTTTTGATTCATTGGTGTTGTAGTAGCCTTGCATTGTTCCATGTTGAACTTCTTAAGAATTTCCTTTGCATATTTATGCTAACACATAAATATTTCATTTTGTTTTTGAAATATTTGCATGCCAAGAAAGAATGTCATCCCTCCAAGGTCTGTCATTTCAAAAACAGACTTCATCTCTTCTTTGAACTTGTCAATTTGCTCTCTATAGCTTCTTGATACAAATCGTCAACATAAATAGATACAACAAGTATTTTTCCTTCAGCTCCTTTAATGTAAAAAGTAGATTCGCTTAGACTTCTTATAAAGCCTAAGTTCTGCAAGTAAACATCAATCTTGTTATACCAATTTCTTGGAGCCTGCTTTAAGCCATATAAGGCTTTTTTTAGTTGATACACCTTATTCTCTTGTATTGCAATAGAAAAACCTTCATGTTGTTTAACAAAGATTTCTTCCTTCAAGTAACCATTTAAAAAAGCTGATTTGGCATCCATTTGATGCAAGTCCAGCCTTTTTGTGCAGCAAGTGCTAACAGCATCCTTATTGTATCCATCCTTGCAACTGGAGCAAATGTTTTAGAAAAATCCACCACAAACATTTGAGCATATCCCTTGATAACTAGCCTTGCCTTGTATTTATTCACAAAACCATTAGAATTCAATTTGGTCCTAAAAATCCATTTGACTCCCATAGCTTTTTGTGTTGAGGTCTATCCACCAATTATCATGTTTGATTTTTTTTTCAATCATTTTAGCTCCTCCTTCATTGCATCTAACCATTTCTGATCAGTTATAGCTTCTTCATAATTTGCAGGTTTTATTGCAGCAACATTGCATCTTTGATAGATGTCAGCAAGAGTTTTGGCTCCTCTCACATGTTCATCATCTATTTCATTCTTCTGATTTTAATCTTCAATTTGCTTTTTATCCTTTCAATCCCAACTATCAAATTCAAAAAACTGAACATCTCTGCTGATGATTACTTTGTTTTTTTTTAGGTATGTAGATTCTGTAGGCTTTTGCAACAGCATTGTAGCCTACAAAAATCTTAGCTCCAACCTTCTTGTCCAGTTTGTCTTTCTTATTTTGAGGAGTATAAAAGAAACATAAACAACCAAATATCTTCAGATTAATTAGCTTTGGTTTGTAGCCAAACCAGGCTTCAAATGGAGTCCTTGTTTGCAGGGTTTTTGTTTGCAATCTATTCAACAAGAATACTTATGTATTAGCTGTCTTAGCCTGGAATTTCTTGGGTAGTCCTTTATCACGAAGCAAGCATCTCGTCATCTCCATCATTGTCCTATTTTTTCTTTCCATAACACCATTTTATTATGGAGAATATGATGTTGTAAGTTGGTGGTGTTCAATGCCTGCATCTTCACAAAATCTGTTAAATTTTTCAGAAGTGTATTCAGTTTCATTATCACGTCTGATTACCTGAATTTTGCAGTTGCTTTGAGTTTCAATCCAAGTTTTGAACTTTCCAAATATATTAGCAACTTCAACTTTGAATTTCATAATGTAAATCCAACACATTCTGGAATAATCATCAATAAAGGCAACATAGTACTTACTACCATTTAGAGATAATGTGTTCATCAGTCCTCCAACATCTGTGTAAATTAATTGCAACTTTTATGTAGCTCTCTAGGCTTTGCTTTGTTGAAATGGAAGTCTTGACAACTTTCCATATTGACAAGCAACACATGTAGGAAAATCTTTTCCTAATTTAGGCAAGTCTTTCACCATGTTGTTCTTTTCCATGAAAAACAAATCAGCCACCACACCCCTAACAAACAAACGCAAAGAAGGACAAGGGAAGAAAGAGGACCAAACGGACAAAATAGGCAAAAAAAAAATGCCACCACGAGACCAACATACCATAAAGGAAAACGAGAATCAGAGGCATAGTAAGGCAAAGGAGAGTGGAACAGACGACCACCACGCTTCAATTATCATTTATGTTCCTGTTATCATCTATGTTCCTGCATTGAGATAAGCCTCACTTGTTTTGCATTTTAATTCGCTACTACAGTAGCAGTGAATTGTAATTCACTTGCTATTGTAGCAAGTGAATTGTAATTCATTGGGTAGGCGTGCGAGCTGGGTCACTGGTCTATACCAGTGACCCGACCGAGTCAACTAGGTCAAGCTAAAGAGTCTTATATTGTTAACAATACTAAGAAGTTTGTTAGAATATTCCTTGATTGTTTCTGATTCTTTCATCTTTTGTAACTCAAATTCTCGGATTAAGTTCAGCACCTGCATCCCTTTAATTCTCTCATTTCCTTCGTATTATCCTTTCAGAAAATCCAAGATTTTCTTTGTTGTTTTTAGAGTCATTATTCTGTAAAAAATGATGGGTGAGACTATTGCAAACAGAGTTGCTTTTGCTTTCTATCTTTGCTTTCTATGTCATTATTCTTCTCTCTATGATTTTTGATTTGTGTGACAGTTGGATTGTTTGACAAAATTGGCACTTCATATACTTGTTCAACTGCTTCCATAGATCATTAGCATCAAGATAGGCTTCTATTCTAACAACCCATACTTGATAATTGATCCCATCAAATACTGGAGGTGCAAGTGCAGTAAATGATATTTCTGAGTTCATATCAGATGTGTTGTATTTAGATGATAAGTATTTGAAAGTTGTGAAGAATCAGCTCTGATAACACATACTTTATTGAATTTCAATATGATTATTTATACAATAAGGAAAAACAAAATTGCAAGATATTCTCCAAGCATATCTAATTTTCCGTTACATAGAATAAAAGATAGCGATTAGAATAGCAACAGTAAATAAAATCAGATTCTGCTGAGATTTTATTTTGCTTATAAAGTGTCAACAAAAACCATACAATTACATCCTGGAAAAGGATCATCCCTAGGTTGCAGACTACCATGAACTGTGATTGTCTGTATTGTCTAAATGGTTGACGTAAAGAAAAACATGACCGTTAAAAGCTCACCATCATTATATGTCATTTAAAAGTTCCTAACTTTCTAAAAACATTAAATTGGACACTCAATAGCAATCTAATGATTTCAATGACAAAAACAAAAGATTGATATCTTCTCCTAAGTGCCAGAGTGTCGAAGCAATAAATAACCCAGCAAGACCGTGGTCGAACCACAGGGAGGTTAATTGTATAAATTATAAATAACAATAATACAACAACAAAAATAATAACAATAGTAGTAATAGTAATAATATTAGTAGTAGTAGTAGTAGTAGTAGTAGTAGTAATATTAGTTGTAGTAATAATAATAATAATAATAATAATAATAATAATAATAATAATAAAGAAGAAGAAGAAGTTGATGAGAATTTTGAGATGGAAGATCAATGTGAGAATTAAACAATGATAAAAACAAGTGTCAAGGTTAAAGGATCCATTAATGGTATTTCAAACAAGTATAGTATAAACTCTTATTACTCAACAGGAAACCACACACAAAGAAGTTTCCAATCGGATTATAAATTGTTAACATGATTACATTAGTTATCTTATTCGAATAATGCTAATACTTGTAATTATTGTCAGGTATATGATTATAACTTATGTTAACAACAAATCAAGTTCCTTTCATAGCACATGAAAGTTCTAAGAAATTGTCTTATCTTTCTAGGGGGGAAAATGAGGTCATTTAGACTTCTAGAACTTGAGATATGAGCTAAACACTGAACAATGTCTGGCCTGCAAGACAAATTCGGACTTCTCTGTTGTTGCTCTAATTTGGACTTAAAAATGATCTTTTTAAATCTTGGACCCCTATGAAAGTTGTAGGCCTATATCTTACCTTTTCATCCATATAAAGTAGACCCAAATCTGAGATTTACAGCTCCAGATATGACCCAATTACCGAACAGTGTTCCAGTTTGGATTGCACCAACATCTCTTTTCTAAGTTTAGCACTCTCTTTGTCCTTTCAATTTCAGTATTTAAACTCATCAATCAATCCTTCCATTTATGTGATAAGTCTGCATTTAAGATGAACATTTACCAGAAATTAAAGGTATCTTATATTATTAGATATGTTATTATAAAACATACTTTAGTTAAGGAATCGTTGATACTTCAAGTGCAAAATGATGATATAAAACCTTGATTAAAATGCACTTTCAAGTACTAATCATTCTGCTCCATGATCTCATGATCAAGGGAATCCATAACTGTCATTAACCCACGTTTTGCATGCTCACCTAGAAGCCCCAACTGCCAGTTCTTGTTATGTCAATTGTTGAGTCTCTCGTATGCCTTGAACAATCCTTCATCCAAGTTTTAGATCATGTCAAGTTGAACCCATGACTTGCACAAACTGTTGTGCGCTGCTGAATTCGCATCTGCATGCAGGCTGTCAATGTCTGTGTTGCCGAATTCCTTGACAGTCTATGTTCTCATCAGCCTATGCCCCTGATGAGTTTTCTTGTCTGGTCTGGACATTCCATCATCCAGTCCATGTTCGTCAATAATCTACGCTGCCGATTTTTCTTTGATGAACCTACAGCTGCACACATCTGTGCTGCCGATTTATCTCATTGTTGACATGGATGCCAGCACCCTTAGGCATTACACAGTCTGCCAAAACATGCATCTCGTGCACATTTAATACTATTACAATCATTTTTTTTTAAATTCAATTAACATGATTAGCAACTCAGGCCTTGAGGTTGCTCCAAGTAGCAAATAACGTATCGTGGGGTGCATTGTTATAAAAATATTATTTTGAAAATTCTTACTGGTGAAATATATCACAATATTTCATAATATCAAACATATATTATATCCGATAGATTCAAGTGTTGGTTGTTGTCGATGTCGTTTAAAAAAGAAAAAGAAAAAAAGAAGACGGAATGAATGATGTTTTTATGTATAATCGATTAGCTTCGCTGCCCCAATCCCTAGCTTTATTATAGGTGCAATAAAAGTTCTCGATGATGCGTGATCGATCAATATTTTAGACACAAAAAGGGGAATTTTAAGGTGCATGCCATTGTATCAGTTTCCGATACGCACGATACAAGATGCCAAATAAAAATATTTGTCCTATTCAATCTTGAATTTCGCGATTTATTACTCCTATTGACTAGCATCTTTCCGTTATTTTATTTTTTGTACGAGAGTAATAATCTTTTTTGGTAATTTATCGTGATATTTGATAAGTAATGATGCATACTAATATAATAGTAATTCAAAAGATGAGGAAGATATGTTGTCAGATGTGAGACGGGGGCAAGTTGCAATCAGGACCATTCAAGTGTGGAGAGGAATGAGAAGAGGAGGCCTGGGACCTTGATTGCTGGTGGGGGCATAGGCATATTTTATTTGGGTGAGAAGAGGGACAGCTGTTCTGCAAGCTACTTATCTCAAATTTGGTAAGAGATCTCTTTTAGATCGATCAAGTCTGTGACATCCAGTTCATAAAATTAGTTGAGTCATTCAAACTAAACAGAGGGCTTGATTGCTACAGCTTTCTTCGTTTTGTGCAGTACTACACTTATTTCCCTCCCTAATTATCATTAGCCCATTAATCACAAGCAAACCTCGATAAAATCAAGGGTCAAGTCTTGTAAGATCCTCGATAAAAAAACGATGACACTCGAGTAGCGCGGGAAGTAAATGACAAGCAAAGAAGAAATGGTAGCAAAACTACCAAGTGTAAAAAGAATTTGAGTTGATACAATGTTATTACAGTGACTAGAAGATCAACGAATTGCTAACTGATTGGGTGATCAAACACTACTCTACACTACATAATATACAGAAGCCATGGCAGCCATTTATGAGTGGTGTTTACCTCCTAGACCGCTTTCTTGGCCTCTTTGCCACCTCCTTTCCTCCGCTGTCCCTGCCACGCTTTCCTGAAACCCTACTCTCCTCTGCTGCCTTCTTCGATGGCCTCCCAACATTCTTCTTTGATGAACTACTCTCCTGCTTTCCTTGTTTTTTATCACTATTCTTCAACACTCGTTCTTTCCCTCTCTCTCCTTTCCCACCACTTCCTTCCATTTTTCGCTCTCCACCACTACTAGCTCCTCTACTATTATTCTTTGGTGTCTCTGCAGGAGAATTCTTCTTTATTCTCTTCAAGAAATCAACGGCACTTTTTTTCTTCTCCAATGGCAATGCCTCATTTTTCTTCTTTTCGGTCTTAGGAGTTTCAGACTTATCAGGTGCGGCAACTTTTGTGTCAGGGCTTGTATTTTGCTTCTTGCTCGGAGAAGTAGAACCCTTCGCAAGATTCTTATTACCTCTCCTGGTACTTCTTGCACCAGTTACAGGCTTCTCTTCAGATTTCATCTTTAGCAAACCCTGCTCAACAGCAGGCGGTTTCGGATCATTAACTGGTTTGTTCTCATTGCTTTGCTGCTGCTGCTGCTCAATCTTTTGCCCTAGGCTAGAAGAGGAAGGCTTAGCCGATATTGAACTGCGTTTACGACAAACTATAACAGGGATGGAAGACTTGTGTTTAGCGAGCAATGAATCTGATCTTTCAAGTTCACGTTTGGGTTGGGCAGGAATATTTTCTGGCACTACAGTAGATTCAGATTTTTGGGTATCTTTTCTCATTTCATCCATGACGAGGGATCGGATTTTGTGGGCGGTGAGTGATTCGACAGAGTGTTTGGGAAAGAAAACTAAAGCATTGTTGAAGAGAAGCAAAAGATCTCGGAAGAACAAAAGATTTGAAGGAGAGTAGGAGCCTTGTTCTAGCTTTGCTTGTATTGCTTCCAAATCCATATGCTGCCGGATCATGTCTTTATACACACCCATTTCCTGGAGTTTTAAATATATGATTATGAATTTCTGATTCTTTACTCAATTATCAATGATAGAAACGATGACTAGCAATCACACAAACAAAGAAGCTTCGCAATTTTAATCTTATTCTTTTCAAAATTATTAAACTCAGCCTAAGACTCAAATAAGTAAGTTAACTTCTTAGATTAAATCATTTCAATTAAAAAACAAGTTAAAACATTGAAAAAAAATTAAAAATTAAAAATCAAAACGGTTTTATCAAGTCAATTACCACGCAGTCAGATAAGCAGCTTAGGTTGATCAAGGTCAAATAAAATATCATTATTTAAACAAAATCTAAAATTTAACTGCATCAACTTCACCTAATTTTTAAAAGTCAGAGGCATTATTAAATGGTCTGGGCAAAATTATTGGACAAGCCAAATTCATGAGAACCGAGAAAAGAACGAGCCAACTGCCTCCATGAAAGCTTGGAATTGTTTTATTTGGCTCTATGAACTGGGCCAAGCTATAATCTTTTCTTTTAGAGGTGGGACCAAAATGGATAAGGAATTAGGATAATGTGTTGGCAGCTTATTTCACTACAAAAAAAAAAAAAAGGGCAAGAAAAAGTAGGAGATGATGGCTTTATCTATTATTATCAGGATTGGTGCTGATTTATTAACTAACAACCCACTGAAGGAACACGTTGTATGAACTCAGGTTTAATCTTTGAAAAATCGTTGATATCAATACTTATTAATCATCTAATCAATAATTTTTGGGCTAATTTTGGGGAGAGAACTGAGCTGTTTGACTGTATAAAGACGAGAGGGAAGAACAAGCGAATATACATGATTAAGGGAAACGACAAGGAAACAAAAAGGTGAAAAAAAATTATCTTTTTAATAATAATTTGCCTCAAGATTTTGTACACACATGCGGATTTATTGCCTGTTTTAAAATATTATTTTTTAAAATATTTTTATTTTAAAATATATTAAAATAATATTATTTTTTTCTATTTTTTAAAATTTATTTTTAATATTAATACATTAATGCAATTTTAAAATATAAAAAAAATTAAAATTTTAAAAAACTCGAGTAAATCATAATGCTAAACATGAAATTAATCCACATGTCCTCCTTTCAGACCAATAAAAATAGCTACTTACTATTTTAAAAACTAGATTATTTAAACAAAATAATAATAATAAATATAATAAATTCAACAATTTTTTCTTAAAAAAAAATAAGATTGTTTAAATATAAACTAAAAACCATAAAAGAAATATTATTCATTAAAAACAAAAACAGAAAATATTAAAAGAAAAGCCCACACCGTACATACCTGGCTCTCAAGCAGGCTTTCAAAAAGAGATCCATTTCTGTGGGCCCTAATCATATCTAAAAACCCAACTACCGGTTCAGATTTCACCGCCACCGTTTCCTCACCGCCTGTTACTGAAACCTCCTCCTTTCTCCCGCTCCCTTTCCTCTTCCTCCCCGAATTCAACGACTCACTACTCAACTGAGTCACCGAGTCGCCAAACTCGCACAACTCCTCCCCTCCACCACCCTCATCCAGCGCTTTCCGATTCGACCCGCTCACAACCGGGTCCGGTTCACCAGACCCTCCCTGAACCGGTTCAACTTCCTCTAATTTCGCCACGGCATCTTCTACCCCACCCGAGGCAGTCGAATTCGATTCATTCACCGACCGGTCCTCCCGGTCCGACTCCTCACCTGAAACCGAACCCGGTTTCCCCGGTTCATCCTCTTTTCTCAATTTATCTGGCATCAGATCTGGTTTCTCTGTATTGCCATCTCCTTCTTGAACGCTTCTCTCTCGCTCTTCCTCCAGTTTTTTCACCTTCAATTGCAAAGTACTGTCAACAAATACGAATTTTTGTTTCAGATCTGAGCAAACCAAAAAACAAAATACAAAAAAAAAAAAAAAACAAAGAATATTCTTTTTTACAGGATGGAAACATCGTATCGTTGGACCTCTTGTTTCAACTCCGCAACACGGAGTTTACGAAGTTCTTCGAGCCATGGAACGCTTATAATATTATTATTAATAATACCAGTGTTAATGTTGTTTTGTTCTTCATCTTGATTATCCTCCTCCGGTGTATGGTTGTGATGGAGGTTGTTGATGGTGGTGGTATTGAATCTGCGGTTGAGGTCAAGGTATTTCTGCTGGCAAATTTGAGCAGTGGTTAAGAGATGAGGAAGACAGGTTTTGGTTTGAAGTTCTAAAGCAACGGAATCCCAGTTCTTGAAACCATGACGCTTGACGGCACTTGCTAACAGCAGTTCTTCCCACGTGCCCCATGATTGTTGGTTTTGGTGGTGAATGTCTTCTTCTTGGTTAGCCATGATTGGTTCGGTTTGGTTTTGATGGGGGAGGGAGCTGAGCTGAGCTAAGTTAGAGTTAGGTCTGCCCTACCCTTTTCTTTCCTTCTTTCGATTCTATTCTAAAATTCTGTCCATGCTCTTCACGTCCCTCCTTTTGTTTTCAAAAGTAACAAACAACTTCTAGGGCTTGTGTGTTTTTTAAATTAATAAAAACAACTTCGTATTTCTCCTTTTTCTTGAATTACCTTTATTTTTTTTTATTTTTTTTAACCTAGGAATAGTATAATAGAAGAAATTTTATTTTATTAAAAAAAGTTGAAAATGGTTCTTAATTCACCGTTCTACTCTATATATTTTATATTTTACTGTGGATGAAAATAATAAATTTATTTTTTTACCATTAAAAAAAGTTTTAGGCTAATAATTAAAGGTATAATTGTCTTTGTAATGAGAGCATATAGGTATTTTTAAAATATTGATGAAGAGCATATATTTACTTTTTAAAAAAAGAAAAAGGAAAGCAGTAACATACAAGAAGCAAAATCAAACTCTTGTAAATAGAATCAAGGAATGACAGTGACAAGATGGGGCCTAGTGATCAAATTGTGTGCTTCGAGACTACAATTCACATTAGAAGGCTATTCTTTGGAAGCTATTTGATAAAAACTAGCTGAAAGAGCCATTCCTAAATTTTACAACCTTCTCTTCATCACTTCTCGTCAACTCAAGATGGCATATAATAATGCACTTGAGGTCTTGGCCCAGTGATTGAAAAAACTTGTTCCCTTTCTCTATATCCTAAGTTCAAACCTTATCGTGCACGCCTGTCACCCCCGCAGTGTCTTACATGCTCACTGGGTTTACAGGATGTTCAGTGAACCATGGGATTAATCGTGGTGCGCGCAAGCTGGCCCGAACATCCACGTAAATAAAAAAGATAGCATACAATAACTTATGTATTATTCTGGCCAAACTTTTTATGACGCATAAATAAGATATTTAAAGGTGGAGAAAATAGTATTAGCATTGGCAAACACCTCTAAAAACTTGAAACCATACTTTCAAGTTCATCAAATAACTATATTGCAGACCACTACTAAGGTCGATTCTTTACAAGCTAGAATTATTTGGGTGCCTAGTTAAATGGGCTATAAAACTAGAAGAATTTGGACTTCAACACAAACCTCGTCCAACAATAAAGGGTCAGACCTTGGTATCTTTCATCACTCAATGTTATTTTATAAAATGTGGGGATACCTTTAATAATCCACATTCAATGACAGAAACTTTTAGCCATATCAGAAACATTGATAAGATTACATGTGATACTTCCCTCCTAGAAATTGTATGTAAATGGTGCTTCCAACATAAATGAAAGTGGAGCTGGAATAGTATTTATCAATCCTGAAGAACAAGTATTAGAATATAGTATTCGTTTTGAGTTCCCTATTACCAACAATGTAGTAGAATATAAAGCTCTTCTTGTTGGACTATGTCACGCAGAAGCTTTGAATGCCTATCCTTTCCAAGCTTACAATGATTCTCAATTAGTGGTTAGTTAATGCCAGGAAACAAGTGAAGCAAGAGAACCCATCATGCGATCATATCTTCAAAAAGTCACACCTTATCTCAACGTTGAGCATAAAAACATTTCAATCACTCGTATTCCTAAAGAAGACAATCAATGAGCAAACCTCTTATTTAAATTAGCAAGTTTTGATTTTGTGGAATTTCTTGTCAATGTTTAGGTAGAAGTCTTAGAAGAACCTAATATTGGTAAAGATGATTGGGTAGTTGCTCTCATCAATATAACAAAAGGATCCCTATTATAAACTATTTGTAGACAAAAGAGCCACCCTCAAACAGAAATGAAGTCACTCGCCTGATAAGGCGAGCATTGGGATGTTATATAATTGACAACATCTTATCAGAAGATCTATCTTGACTCATTACTGAAAAGTTTGTCCCTAAAGGAGAGCTTCTATATTTTACAAAAAAATACATGAAGGCATATGTGGTCTACATACAGGCTCTAGAGCTCTTGCATCTCAAACAACACGGGCAAAATTTTATTAGACAATCATACTCCAAGATGCCATGAGCCTAGTAAATTAGTGTGTCAAGTGTTAGAGATTTACTTTAGTTCCTCGATAACCATTTGTATAAATGATAGTTATAACTTCCCCTTTGCCATTTGCATAATGAGAAATAAACATTTTAGGTCCATTCCCTAAGGTCGCCGGCATGAGACAATTTGTCATAGTAGTTGTGGACTATTTTACCAAGTTAAAGCAGAAGCTCTAGCAAAGATAACCACCAAAAAAATGTTTTCTTTCTTTTAGAAAAATATAATATATCATTTTGGGCTCCCTAAAATTTTGATCACTAATAATGGAACGTCATTTGACAACACAAGATGAGAGAACATTGTTAAAGGCTTCATATAGATCATCATTTCTCTTCAGTATCACACCCTCAGATAAATGGTCAAGCTGAGTTGACTAACATAATTTTGCTCAATGGACTTAAGAAAAAGATAAAGGAAGCCAAGTCATAATGGGCAAAATTGTTGAGTGAAATCTTATAGGCCTACAGAACAACTTAAAAACATCTATTAGTGAAATGTTATTTCTTCTCACATATAGGACAAAAGCCATGATCCCCGCTAAAATCGATTGTCTAGGCCATCGAGTTGTTCATTATACCTCAGAAGGCAATGAATAAGGTCTTAAGACCAACCTCAACTTCCTAAAAGAGTCATGTCTAACAACTATAGTTAGGAATGAAGTCTATTAGCTTAGAACTACTCAATATCACAACATCAAGGTGAAGAATAGAAAATTCAAATTTGGAGACCTCGTGCTTAGAAAACTAAAGGCCATGGGAAATAGAGAGAGTAGGGGTAAACTAGCTCCAAAATGGGATGATCCTTTCAAAGTTATAAGAATTACCAAAGCCAAAACTTACCATTTACAAGATATGGAAGGAAAGAATCTCTCTCACACCTGTCATTCAAACCATCTAAAAATATATCATAGTGAATAGAAATGTGTATTTTCATATATGGATATTTACATTTCTTTATCATTGTGTATGGCCTATAAAATCCTAAGGGGTGGTATGTGTTCTCTCCATAGGCTATCATCAAGGGATGAACTTGGTCTCTCTACATGATACTATTCTTTAGCTTCCTTCATGACCTTTCTCTCTTCAACCCGCCTACTATTGGAGTGGGCACGCATCATAAATGTCTAAAAACAAAAGAGATAATATAAGTTATTTTTCATAATAGCATAAAAACAAAATTAAATTAAATTAAATTAAATTTCTATCTTACTTGAGAAGTCATATGTCCAATAATAGTCGGAGGACAATTAAAGTTAGGGTTGATCATTCCTTCCATGTCTTAAGGAAATGTGAGGAGTTTTTCCAATGTTTTCATCATGTTCAACTTAAGATTGAAGAAGATGTCCTCTACATTGGAAGGTGAAGGAGTTTGACTGGAAGACTCAAGAAATAAGTAAACTAGACTTGAAGGAGTAGGACCACTATGTAGAATGGAAATAATCTCCACATTAGAATTTGAATAGATAAAGACTCTCATTCTCTTTCAATAAAAAGCAACCTCCAAAATAACTGAGATTGGAGTTGGCACCTCGGGACCTCCTGATAGGGAAGAGCGAGACCCTTCATTGCCTCTTGACAAACCTCATCAACAAAAATATTAGTTACATAAATATCCTCAGGAACATCCTTAGCTTGGACTTAGACCGTTGAAATCTCCTCAATGTTAATTTGATTGGAAGACTTAACATTTCATCTTCACTTCAATGGTTAATTTTCTTCAAAAGAGGAGTTGCCACTAGGATAGGGCATAGAAACGTGATTAAGCGTAGACAGGGTAGACCCACTGAATTTGAATCCAACAGTCCCAGGTAAAGACCATGTATAAAGAAACAATAAAGGAATGAAATGTATTGAAATAAATAAATAAAAACATATGAAAGCAAAATTACCTCAAATGACATATATCCCTTTAGGCATACAATTGATGTCATATTAAGTGTGAGGTTATCTAACCTGGTATAAACAATCTCCTCCTTTGAGCTCAAGAATGATTTTTCATTTACACTCGCTAGGGGTGTACACTTAAAGAACTTGGACTTTGTAGTCAGCCAAGCTCAATGTAACGTAGGTTTGGTGAACATGTCAGGCCCAAAGAACTTGGACTAGGTAAACAATCAAACCCAAGGTAACATGGGTCTAATAAACATCTCAGACCCAAAGAACTTGGACATTACATAGTTATAAGGTTATAAGCCTAATCCTAGACGATCCTCTACAATATAAATATTAAAGACGTGATAAACCATTATATCTCTCCATTTAGAATAATCATTCATATTAAGGTAATAATTTTTCTATACTTAAAGGTGTAAACAAGGTCACTTACCATATTTATTATCTTATTAATGATATGTAAGAGATAGTTGCCTCCCATTAATATCACCGAAAATAGAGGACTTTCCAGTCTTTCTTTTCTCAGAAAATGACAAGGTTTGGAGAGGTATAAATACCCTCTTAACCATCCAGGTAAAAAGGTTGATAACTTTTCATCTTTTAAGATAAAAAATACATAGATTTCAGAGCATTAACCAACTTAAAATTCAAAAACAAACATCTTTGTTCCTTGAATTTAAGGCTTTTTTTAATCATTCATTGTCTTAAGTTATTTTATACTTGTCTTATAAATATACCGACTTTATCATCGAAGAGTCTTTAAGTCTTTTTTATTGGGACTGTTTTTACAGGTATTCAAGCTTATATTATTAGCCTCGAGTTTCTTAGATTAAAACAAAGAAATTTAAGCACTTGAATATATTGATTAACCACTATTTCAAACACTAAATAACCTAATAGTAACATATCTTGGATTTTAGGATATCATCACCTACAATTGAAATTTGGTAAATGATAATTAACTACTTCCCAAAAGTTATTCAAGAATTTGTAGGTGCCAACCTATATTGGTGGAGGGGTGAGTTGATCGGTTCAATTTGGTTTGTAGGAATTCAAATGTGTGGTTTGGATTAAAAAATTCTAAAGAAATTAAAAAAAGAAATCAACATTTTAAATCTAATCAAATTAGAACAAAAATAAAAAATTGATCGGTTCAATTTCGTTTGTATCAATTTTACTTTTGTTAAAGCTAAATAAATTTAAATGAGAGAAAAAAATAAAAATTAGGCTTGATTTATTTAGACAAAATAGATTATTTGGTTCAATTTGATTATTTATATTATCAATTTTTTTGGTTAATTTGATTTCAGGTCAATTTTTAAAATCTAAAACCGAATCAAATTATTATTTTTTCTAATCAAACCATCCAACAAATTTAATTTTATTAGTTTTTTTCAGTTTTTCAAATCAATTACAGATATTCAAGATAATCTAGTTGTTTTGCTCATCCATGTTTTCCATGTTTTGGAGATCAATGTTTAGCCAATGAATCTGTATTTCCGAGTTTTTGTTCTCCAAGGTATTTGAGTCACTATGGTTTTTTCAGAAACTATATATTTAACCCCTTATATGTTTTTAAATCCATTCATAATTTATTCTTTCCATGTTCCATTTCAATTTATTTTGTTTTATTTTAAGAAAAAGAAAGGAAAAGAAAGTAGATGAAATGGAAAGGTTGGTGAGAAAATAAAATATTTTTTTAAAATAAATACTGCTAAATTAAGTTCTGGATGAAGGGACTTTTTTATTATTTTGTATACTTCATAAATTAAATATTTAGTTTTTTTTAATACATATGAACTAAGCACACCATCTCCCCATCCCTCTTATTCATGTTGTTTTTTTTTCCCTTCTTATCAAACAAGTTAAATCCATTCTTAAAAAGAGTAAGAGAAGAAAAGCTAATTAGTGCTGTTATAATTAACTCCTAAGGCATAATCAGTGTTATTACAACCGAATACAGATGGTTGTCCTTTCTCCTGTCATGATATCAATATTGGGCCAAATTGATAGGCTTTGTAGCTCAAAGACCAAATCTAAAACTTCAAATAATATGGACTAAAGAAGATAAAAGACAAGCCGAAGAACATTTAGTTGATGACATAAAAATTGACACGTTTGATTGGATACAATGATGTTAAGTAAGAAATCAACTTAATGTTTTTAATTAATGATTAATTAAAAACAATAATTAATACTTTCAATTATAATATTTATAAAAAAAATTATAATATTTTTATATTGATACTTTTAATTATTATACAAATAATTATATTTATAATATAAATAATTATATTTAGAAACCTAAGACCCAATTATTGGGTTCTAACATAGGATCCATTAACATTAGGTCCTAACACAAGAAGCAAAAGAAATGGCACCTGACGCAGAACCTAAGAAAATTGGATTCTGACACACGACTTGTTATTGGGAGGCAAGGCTACAAGACCCAAAGGATTTAAGTTTGCACCCTAGCCGCACCCAAGCTCCTTGGTTAGGGTGGCCTTTTCCTACCCTAAGTTTCTGGGATCTGGAAGAGAATGCCTGATCCAAGAGAAAAGAAAAAAAAAATACAGATGGGTCAAGTGGGGTTACAAGACCCAAGAGATTTAGGTTTGCATTATTTTCCTACCGCAAGTTTCTTGAATCTGGAAGAGAATGTTTGACCAAGAGAAAAGAGAAAAAATGAAAAACAATCATTGATGGGTACTGCTAGGGGCAAGACCCACGCTGATTGATCATGCTCGTAGCAAGAGCCAGGCTTATGGGTCATGCGATGACTGAACCCAAAGCTTTTTTGAGTCTTTCTGAAGGTAGGACTCAATTTAATAAATTATTCTTGGATGTAGGCGCAGTTAGACCCAATCTCAATATATTTAAAAACAACAAAAAAATATATCAAAAATATTAATTTGAAGTAAAACAAAAAAAATAAAGAAATTTCAAAAAAAAAAAACTCAAAGCATTTTTGAAACGCAAAACCAAACATACTTTAATAAGGAAATTCAACCCAACTTGAAATGAAAAAAAAATTATCATCACCCAACTTTTGTATAATATAAAATAAAAGTCACATTAATTTATTTTCTCTTTAAAGTATGAAAAAAATCAATAAGAAAAATTCAAGAGGAAAAAAAATTGAAAATATCTTAATATATTTTTTAAAAAATATATTAAGATAATATTTTCTTATTTTTTAAATCTATTTTTTATATAATCACATCAAAATAATACAGAAACAACTTAATATGAATTAAAGGAAAAAATATTAATTTTAAGTAACGAAAAAATAAAAAAATTATCAAATTGTTTTCAAGGTATTTTTGAAAACCAAAATCAAACATGCTTTAATAAGAAAATTCAACATCACCTAAAATGAAAAAAAAAATAAAATTATCATCACCCTATTTTTGTATAATATATATAAAAAAATCACATTAATTTATTTCCTCTTTAAAGTGTGAAAACAAAAATCAATAAGAGAAAAGAAAAAAGAAAAAAAATCAAGAGAGTAAAAAAATAAAATTGGAAATATCTTAAATATTTTTAAAAAAATATATTGAGATAATATATTTTTATTTTTTTTACATTTATTTTTTATATAATTACATCAAAAGAATAATAAAAAAAACATCTTAATATGAATTAAGGAAAAATATTAATTTGAAGTAAAGAAAAAAATAAATAATAATAATAACCATAATAATAATAATTGATTTTACCCTTAAAATCAAATATATGTTTTTCTTTTTCTATAGCTATAATATTTATTTGAATTTTATTAATATTAATGCATTTAATAATGATAATATTTAACTTATCTGTCCAAGTTCTTATATTTTTCTATTTTTAAAAGAAAGTTTATTTTTTTCTTTGATGGTAGTAATATTTTTTAAAAAACATCTGGTAATTACAAAAAAAAAATAAAAATAGTAATAATGATTCTTAATTTTACCCTTCAAATCATATCTATTATTTTTTTTCAATATTAATAATATTTTTTTACAAATTTATTATTTATTATATGTATAATATTAATTATAATAAAAATAATAGTATTTTTAATATTAATTATGATAAAAAAAAATCATAATATTTATATCACAAATAATAATATTTTTAATACTAATACTTTTAATTATAATAAAAATAATATTATTTAGAATACAAATAATAATATTTATCATATTAATAATAGTATGGAACTTGTCTGACCAAAGTTTTGATAGTAATAATTTTTTTTTAAAACAATTATTAACGATAATGATAACAATAACAACAACAACAACAATAATAATAATAATTGATATTATTTTATTTTATTTTTTTATTTTTTCTTCAGGGTTTGCAAACCCAGCCAGTCGGGTCTGAAGAATTAAGGTGCGGGTTTGAAGAGAACCTAGTGCCCAGGTCTACAGAGTCAGGTGTGCTGGGCTGCAAACCTCAGGCGCGCAGATCTACATACTCGCTCGCCTTGGTCTGCAACCAGAGTGCGGGTCTATAATGAGGTGTGAGGGTTTACCTAGTGCCTAGGGCATGACAACCCATATGTCAGGTGTCTACAACCTAGTGCTACTGCTACGCACGCTGGTTGGCCCTAGCGCCAAGTATCTATTTCCTAGGCTACTATTAGGCGGCAAGTCTGGCTCTAGCGTCCTGGCTTGAAACCGAGCGCTAGGTGTCTGCAGCCTAGGTCGTGCAACCTCACTAAAATTTGAACTGCCATCTTCTCCCCAACCAAAAGAACAACCCTACCCCTTGTAGTCTTTGCAACTTTTTGTGGCAAGGGCAGCCGTGCCATCACACCTCCCTAACCCACGGTGCTTTTAGCAAAGAGCAAATTAAAATAGTATAGTCTATAGTGAAAGCACTCATAATCTACAATAATTTTCGCTACAGTATCAAACAGTGCAATCCATAATAAAAACACTTATAGTTTATAGTAATTTCTGCTATAGTAAAAAGCTAATATCTTTTAGTTTGAGTTAATAAAGTCTTTTTCGTCTCTTGCTTTTTCCTTTTTTCTTTCTTTTACTACTTTATGCTCTAAAAAGAAAATACAAAGAAAGTGATCGGTAAAAAATAAAAATAAGTTGTTTAACTTTTAGGAGTAAAAAGTGATGTTTATAAAAGTTGGTGAATAATCTTCTCGAGTAGAATATTGTTAAAGGAAATTATTTTCTCCATAATGTAAATAAAAAAGTTTAAGTTATTAGTTACTATATAAGAATGTTTTTATATTAATTATTTAAAATATTTTTTAAAATGAAAATTCTTTGAATTTGTAACTTATGCAAATTGTATTAAATATATATAAGTCATAGGGCTGTATTACACCTTCTCAATTGAAATGTGCACATATTTATACTACATTTATTTTGAAACTTTTAATTGATTTAGAAGAATTGGGGTGGCATCTTGTGTTTAAATTTTTTAATTGAGTTAGAAAAAGTAGGTTAATTTATCATTGCTATACATAAAATTAATTAAGAAGATATCAAGTATGGGACACGAAAAACGAGCCAAATTCTATTGCAGGCTCTGGCAATTTCGGTTTATGTTTAAAAAAAAAAAATCGATTTACAGTATTCTTAAAATAAAGAACGTAACACCATATAATAATTATTAAAGACTTGTATAATTATTAATTTTAAAATTTATAAAATTAATTAAAGTATGTATTAGTTGGCCCAAACACCAATGTTATATATATATATATATATATATGAAAAGTGCTTACATGCTACAAGAATTTTAAAATAAGAAATGACATGGATTAAATAGCAATTATCTTTAAATTCTTTATTCGACGAAGGATACAAGGCAAAAAAAAAATCATTTTATAAAAATTAATAACAATAATTAGTCTGTAATTCAACCAAGTTCATAAGTTTTTATAAATCTATTTATCAAGTGGTCTTATAACAATAAGCTTATAACCAGAAGTTAGTAATAAAAAGTCCAAAAATATGTTCAAGAATTTACCAAGAATAACTTTGTAAGTTTTATTTTCAATAAATTTTATTATTTTTGAATTTCAGTTGTCCTGATTAATTCTTATTGCCCAATTATAAAATTCAAAATCTTTTTAATTGAGCCAAACAAAAAAAACAATTCACCCTCTCTCAATTAAAATTTGCACATATGCATACTATGTCATGCTGAAATTTTTAATTTAATTAGAAAAAATAGAATAAAAAATTCAAACTTACGATTCACTTGTTAAAAAATCTCTAATTAAGAATATCTCATGAAAGAACCAATTTAATTTAAAACCTTATACATGACATTTTAAAAATGATTAACTCTTTAGGAACATCAATATATCACTCTTTCACTTAGTATTGAATATCAATAAATTTATATGGTGCCAACAAAGCAAAAAAGGAAAAAAGAAGAAGCTAAGATCGATGGAGAGACAACAAAAGAATAAATAAATATTAAAAAATTTATTCGACTCACCTAACTGCATGTTAAATAATTGTCACTATTATTACCACTATTATCATTGTAAGTAGTGTCATTATCATTATTATTATTATTTATTAGTAATAATATACGACCACCTTTAGATGAAAAGTGTAGGCCATAAAGGAAGAGTAAATTCATAAAACAAGATGGCGAAAGATAATTTTCCACTATCAGGAGGCGCCGCACACTCTATCCAAAGTGTGAGGTGCCTCTCACGCGTGTACAACACGTGTCAACAGTTTTTTAAACAAAAAAAATTAATTAAATGTCAAATTACTTCATCACACTTTACCAACCTTAGTAATTACAAAAAAAAAAAAATAGGAAAAGACGCCAATGCCTTTATTTTTATGGCCTTTTTTTTTACCCCAAGGATAACTATGTGATTGTATTGTACAATTAAGAGCGTGTTTGGTATTGTGGTAGCTTTTGTGATTATGGTTTGAAAAAAACAGTTTAATAAAAAGTACTTTTCGTGAGGTTAATTTAAAAAAATGTTGGTGTTTGGTTAAAACTGTGGTTGAAGTTGTGGTTTTAAAAAAAAAAGTAGTTTCTTGTGTTTGGTTAAAAAACTATGGTTGAAATTATGGTGGAAAAAAAGCAGTTTTATGTTTGGTAAAACTATGGTTAAAAAAAAATAGTTTCTTATGTTTGGTTAATATGCTTTGTGTTTTATATTTGATTTGAATTAATTAAAAGGACACACACACACACACACAAACATAGGTGTTTTGTAATTATGATTACATAACAAAATGAAAAATTCTTATACATTAATATACTCCTTTATTGTTCCATCAAACTATTTACAATTCCATCGTATACAAAATCCATACGTGAAGGCCTCTATGAGCCTTGAACGACCGAAGCCTGAATAATATCAGGTAAAAAGTCATCTAGAATTAAATTGCATCATCTTGTGATCTCCTTCTAATATGGTTATGTAGTGCCATTGATGCAACTATAATCTCAACTTGTGTTTTGTATGGATAAGCAAGCATGTTTTGCAAAATTTTGCACTTTTGTTTCCATACCCCAAAAGAATGTTCGATCATGTTATGTAGTGACGAGTGTGCACGATTAAACACTTTTTTCAGACCACTTGGTTATCCACAACGCCTAAATTCTTGGAAGTGATACCTCTCGTCTTTGTAGAGACCCAAATACCCATACTCATTTGGATACCCAGCATCAACCAAATAGTATTTTCCTACAAAAAAATAACATGATAATTTTAAACAAAACTTAAAAAAAAAATTATATTCCTTCAATTACCAAATCTTCAATTTAGTCAAAATCACAACCTTCCAGAGGTTTTGGAAATTGATATTGCTATTGCCAATAGCCTCAAGAAAAAAACGTGTATCGTGTGCACTACCTTCCCATCATGCCCACACAAACATGAATTGCATGTCGAAATTACAAGCAACCATGACATTTTGTGTCGGTACAACTTTTCTTCCAATAAATGGAATTTGATTTGCAGATGGTATGCAAGCACAAACATGTGTTCCATCAATATTACCGACACAATTCTACATGCCACAAAAACATTAAGTACTCATAAAAGATTTATAACATATTTCATACTCCTTTGAACAACTTAATTAAACTTAATTAACTACTTAATTATACAAAAATTCATCTTACCTTGAAATGTGGCATAAATCTTGGATTCATAGCAATTTCTCTTGGTGTGCTCGTAAATTGTGGATCTACTAATTCTATAACTTCCACAGCAAACAAATGTAATGATTTAAGCACTTCTTTAAAACATCTACTAATAGTTTCACCTTAATGCTGGAATCTTTCCTGCACTTGTCTATTTGACGCCCCAACTACTATTGTAAATAGAAACATTGCCACCTTTTCAATAATGCTCATTCTTCTTGATGATTTTAAGCCATGGTGCATTTCTAATTCAGTGCACAAACTCAACAAAGTGGTTGTGTGCATCCTGAACATGTTAACACTTCGTTTCCAATGACCTCTTAAAACCTCTGTCAACCAACACATCCCTGTGTTATACGAAACCATACATGATTCTTTATACATATAATTAATATAATAGATGTTTATAGCTCTAGCTATGCATATAATTAATTTTTTCCTATCAAAATGTCTCCTTATAATAAATGCATCGTCACCATCACTGTCATCGTCACCACCATCATCATCATCATTACTGTCGTTGGAGTCATTTCCATTACTATCATCTCCAACACCATCAATTGAGGCACCACTACCTTGACAACTAGGATAATTAATTTCGTCTACAATGCGGTTCATTACATTATCATAATTACTATCGAAATCTTCAATAAATATGTCATTAAACTGTGGATCATCCATAACTTCAATTACATGTAAACAAGAAAAAAAATTATATGTTATTAATAAAAAACTTTAAATAATTAAATATCATTCAATAAACAAACTATCAAAGAGTTGGTGCAACATAAGTTTTTTCCATACTTGTAAAGCCAACAAAAAAGGAGTATTCCACTTGCTTGTATCAAATGCAATTGAGAGGTTTGAGAAGCTTGTTATGAAGAAAGATAGTTCAGTGAAAAATATGATGCAAACATTCCTCTTTATATAGAAAAAATTCAATGTTGTTTACTTCTATTTTATAATTTTTCAACTTTCAACATAAGTATATTCACATGTATGTGCTGTAAAAGTAACATATAATGTTACTTTTACAACTCATATATGTACACCATTCTGACATGTAGTCTTTCAAAGGTTTTATTCTCATTCTACAATCTCAACTCCTGTTAATGAAGTGCCCCACGACAGAAAAGGAATAAAAACATAGCTAAAAGTAAAAAACCAGCAGCAAGACCAAGCTTTCAGAAAAGGAAGAAGTACCAACAGCATATATAGTCCCATAAGACCTCAAGGTAACAAAGAAAAAAACACCAACAGTAACTGCAAAAAGGGTTTATTTTCAGACCTCACAAGCTCATAGTAGCTACCCAATGGAAAAAAATTACAGCCAAGAAAAGAAACACCAGCAGCATGTCAAGCTCACAGTAGCTAACCAATGAAAAAAATTACAGTTAAGGAAAGAAACACCAGCAGCATGTCAAGCTCACAGTAGCTAACCAATGGAAAAAATTATAGCTAAGGAAAGAAACACAACAACATGTATTATTAGTCCCATCAGACCTCACGGTAGCAAAGAAAAAAACACCAACAGTGATTGCAAATGGGGTTTCTATCTTCTTAACAACCTAATTTTCAAACATCATAAGCTTACAGTACTTAGACCCACCTGTGGCAGCTGGAATATTACAAGAAAACAAGCATTATAATAGGAACAATCAAGCTCGGTTTTGATAGGGAACAAAACAGTAAAGGTAAATGAACAACCAATTCCATTAAAGGGTCAACCATTTAACATCAACCATTGAACATTGTAATTCGTAGATAAAATACAACATTAAAACCAGCAATTTCTCATACAAGTCTGTTAACTCTCGAAAAGCAGTTTAATAAATATAACAGTACATAAATTACCGCAAACAGATATGCTCATATGTCTTAACATGAAATATAGAATAATACAATATCTCGGACAAACTTCGGCAAATGGAAACTACTCTTTTAAAAACCGGCATCCCGTTATTCTGCACCAAAAAAATAAACATGTATAAATATCGTAAGCACTTGAACATAGTTAATTGATTAACAGTTAAGAAACTTAAATCATACAATGTCAGTTAAGCACGTTTAGTTCGTGCATACATTCGTTGCAACCATCTCAAATTCTGTTGCTTATCATCCATACTGGCCCACATTTCTCTTTTCCTTCTTAAACTCAAATACTCCGTAGCAAAGTCATGAAACTCATCTTCAATTGAAACTCCAGGAATTGAGTGCAGCTCAGCCATCACCTCACGAATACTACGACCTTCATGATCCATATTCACAGAAGTGGAATCACTCTTAGTCGACATACTCTCAAGTAGTTGATTTCACCTTGACAGCAGCTGAACACCAATTCCAGACATTTTCTTCTTTCTACCTTGGACCTCGAAAGGATCTTGTTCTTTTCTTTTGCCACCGTTGTTTGTGTTGTTGCTGCTAGACATATTTATCCCTTCAACCATTCGAGCCATGTCAGTCTGGAAATCTAGAATCACATCTTTCTCCAAATCACCGCTTCCTTCTTCTAAACCATCACGAGCAATGTCGGCATTGCTTGTACTAGGATCGACATCACTTCCAACAAGTACTCTAGTCGAAGGAGCCCATGCAAACTCTCTAGTTGCGATAATGTTTGAATACATCCTGTCAAATTTATGTCTTAATATCGGTTCAATACTGACATGTCTGAAATTTTTTGCTCCTCTAATTTCCTAGATATAAATGAAATCAATTAATAAAGGAGCATGTAAATTTATTTATTTTTCTGAAATTTGACAACAATAAAAGAAATTGTTAGGATAACAAGGAAGTTACTTGAATTTTTTGTTTCCACCACTCATCACTATTATAAATTATTCCTACTTCACTATTCCAGCCAACACCAGTTTCAAAAACCAACTTATTCCATATCCTCTAATCCTTTTTGCATCCATCTCATTTGTTTTTTCAATTGTGTTTTAGTGAATCCATGGCCAGTTTGTTCTTTGAATGATGCAATAAGAAACTTCCACCCCATTTTATCGAAATGAGTATTAGGTCTCATTCCCATTTCAATGGCCTTAATGTATATATCACAAAATATATGCAACATTTTCTTTGTCCAAGCAGCCTTATCCAATTATTCAGGACCTTCCATGATATCTTTATTTAACAAAAGTTTAAAATCAATCAACGATATCAATTACATTGTGGGACATATATAACCATGGATTCATCCAATACAAAAACAATCAATGTTCTGCATTTACAAAAGCTGTGTGGTTAGCAACAAACATTGACTATGCATTTAATTTGAATAAGAATGTTCCTGTTAATTCCAAGTAAATCAGAAGGACTTGCAATTTGTCATGAAAACTAATTCAAACCCATTATTTTTGAACTGTGCATAACACTCATTTTTTGTTTACTTCTTTAAAAGAAAATCGTCGTCATCATCATGGCTGTGAACAGTAAAGAACTCTACAATTTATCAAGCAAAAACAACCTCCATATGCACAGTAATCAGATCAACATGGATGCATCACATTGTTTCCAGATAATTAATTTTAATCAAGCAGCATCACTGTAAGACATCAACAGAAAAACAGATTTAAAAAAAGAACAACACAAATTACACACAATACAAAAACCATGCAGCGGCACAAAAAGGAAATTGTTAGCTCAAGTAAAAAAATTAAAGAACACACATTACAGGTCATGAAGCAACATAGAAATGCAATGAAATTTGCTCAATTAAAAAAAATTAAAGAAGGCACAATAAATAGAAGAGAAGCAGCAACATCAAACTACTCTTTTTAGCTCAATTCAAACAAACCAAGAACGCATAGTAAACATATCATGCAGCATCACAAAAATGCAATTTTTAGCTAAAAAAATAAAGATGGAGATCAAGGCAAGAACTTACCTCTATCTCTCTCTTATGTGACTTTTCCCAGCCCTGTTCTGCAGTGTTATTCTGCAAAAAAAAAAAAAAACAATGGAGACCCAAAACAGAAATGAAATTTTGAGCTAAGTTAAAAAAAAAAAAAATTGACAAAGATAAGGCAGGTACTTACGGGTCTCTCGCTCGTGTGACCTTTCCCAACACAAAGTTGGGTTTCTCTACAATGGTAACAATAGAGAGACATATCGGTAAAGGTTTGGGTGATGATCTTTGTGGGTGTTTGGAAAGAAGAAGGGACTAGGGAAGAAGGATGCTCTTCCTGTAAACGTTGTCTTGTACGTGGTTGTTTTTGCAAAATTTTGAAACGGGGTTGTTAGTTGTCGGCAAGAGACTAGAGAGGGGAACAGTCTGGGGAAGGTGGAAAATAGGAGTTTGTAGATCAATGGCCAAATTGATCTGCCAATTAGCCGTGCTGTGAACAATTTGGGTGAGGAGTTGGGAAAGTTTTTTGGGACCATTGGGAAAGTAAGGGGAAAGTGTCGGTAATGAGAGAGAGGGCAAAACGCATGAAAAGCAATTGATAATTGCTTTTCAAAAACTGCAGTCCAACCTTAGTTTTGGATTGGGACCCACATCAATAAAAAACATGGTTGGTATTAAACAAACACTATGTTGCAGATTTTAATTTCAACAGTGACCGTAGCAGCATATCTAAACAGCATCTAAAAAGTACAAATATCAAAACACCCTTGTCCAATAATGTAAGTGTTTTTATTCTAGGGGTATTTTATTTATTTTACTATGCATTAAAAAATAAATTAACGAAAACACCTCCAAATAAATCAGTGATGACAAATAAATCATGTAAAATAACAAAAAAAAACCTCTAAACCAAAAGCAATCAATTGTTCTTGTCCAGGATATAAACATCATTCAATTATTGTAGTGAATAATAAAGTATGTCTGTGGCTACAAAAAAAATCTCTAATGCCTTTTAATATATTTGTTAATAATTACTAGATTTCAATGAAATTTGAGTAGCGTATGTTATTTTTGGCAACAAATTTTTTTACTGAACGCTGATTATTTTTTAAAGCTTTCCATCTTTAGATGCACCCCTTGATGAGATTTGTCTTTTTTCTTTGTTTTTATTTTTTATTTTTTTTATTGATTGTTGTTGTTGATATCAATCCATTTTTGAAATGATGTTATTGATTTAGTTTGAGAATTGAATTTATACGGGTGATTTTTTCCAATAAAATATTATGAGAAAAGGTTGCAGTAAACAAAAAATCTTATAGTTTGAGAAAGTAATTAATGATATTTTATTAATTAATTTTTAAAAAATAAATAAATATTATTTTTATTAGGAAATCACGATTTATTTTCTGATAGTATATAGCATTTACAGTCTAGCCTTTGAGATTAAATTTTGTTTTGCATTTAAATCCCTATATGTCATAGGAATTTTAACCAATTAAGCTTTAAGGAAAAAAAAAAAAAACAATTTCCCTCTTAACCCTAGCAACTTTAATCTCTTCTCTATCTTTTGATTCTCGATATCCAGGAAGCCATTCCATCTAAAAGTTTTACTAAAGGTAGAACAAAATGTCTATTTTCCTCTATAAGAATTTCATACCCAAATCCTTCATAATTTAGGAGAAATTGCAGCATTATTCATATAAGATTAAAAAAAAAAAATGGGAAGGTTGAATGGTTTTTTCTCTAGAATACAGAATTTGTTTAGCTTTTGTTATATAACTATTTGATCTATCTGCTTTTATGTTTTGGGAAATTTCTCTCGTAAACATTTTAAGAATTTTGAGAAATCTAGAGAATTGGTGTATACGTTGGGGACCCAATTGATAAAACAGTCAATTCGGTGACTCAATTTAAAATTGGTTTGAGGTTGAGCCCTAATATGATGTTAACCCTCAATCATTATTTCCATAAAATTTTGTTCGTATCATATTATAATTATACATTAGTTTCCAGCTACATTGCATAAGCATTTCTCAGCATCTCTAGGCTAATGGGCCTTAAAGCATGGTTTTAATAAAGTTGGAGAAGTGGGCTTGTTTTAAAGACAAAATCCAATTGAGAAATTGAAATATGAAAAGGCCCATGAATCCGAAGACCCAATATGACATCCCTCCCTTGACACTAGCAGGTGGTGGCAAAAATGGAGACGATGATCTTGAATCTTCCAGCAAAGCAATTATAAAATGGATACTGTAACAGATTTCGGTGGTCTCACACCAGCCATCAGCGTAGGTATAAACTCTGAATAGTGTTATCATATTCAGACATCCCAATTACCCCTTAAAATAATTTTATGAATAGAAGAAATAAATACTTGGCATCTTGTTCTTTAGGGAAATATGACTTGTTTAAGGAGATGCTACCTAACATTATGGTCACTAGAAATCCCAATTGGTCAATAAAGATTCTATGGTATGGAATTGATTACGCAAAAAGAAAGATATTATTACCCCTTAAACGTCCTACTTAAGACAAGCTACATTATTGGTTTCGTCTTAAATTGTTACAAGTTTGTTTGTGTTTTGTTCTTATGTTCTTTCTATAATATTCCTGACTCTGATGTCAGTAAATATTTACATATGAATATTCTAACTCTGATGTTAGTAATATTGTGTAACCCAAAAAGTACGGTATTTCTGACTCTGGCACCAGTGAATAAATCTGCAAAATTTAAATTTAAATAAAAAAGAAATAATTTTTTTTAGGGGCTGGATCTAACCCAGTTGTACGGGCTAGACTAGATCCAGCCAACCCAACTCGATTACTGGCCCAAGCTAGTAACCGGCTCTTCAATTGTTGCATGCATGTGTGAATAATTCACGCATGCATGCAACAATAACAATGTAGTTAAATTGTTACAGGCAATAAGGAGGACTTACCCGAGCACAGCTACCGCAAGAGGCAAGGAGGGAGACGGTCAAGCGCTGCTCACTGTTGACGGTCCAGCTTGCTGTTCACGGTGGAGACAACGGTGGTGGCGTGAAGGAGGGTTTCCAAACGTTGCTTTAATGGAGGATGAGAGGAGCACAGTGAAGCTTGCCTGTGCTATTTGCTGTTTCTGCATTGCGATACTAGTGTTGCTCCAAGTGTTGTACCGAAAAGAAGGCTGCTATTGGACATGCAAGGCACAACGGATGCTACTTTAGGAGAGGAGGAAATGACATAAGGGTTCTCTCTGCTGCTGCTGACGACTTGTGTTTGCTCTTGGTTGCTAGAGCTATTGATGGCGTTGTGATAGTAAGGGAGTTGGGATATAGGGGAAGAGAGACTAAAGGTTGGTGGCCGGAAGGGAGAAAGATTTTTTTTTTTTTATGAGTTGCAGTTTAAAAGTGCCTTCAAAATATAAAATAAAAAATATTAAGGCATTATATATATAAAATATATGCTGTCACAATTATCAGATTTCAATGTAAAGTTCTCTGTATTTTCCTTTATTCTGAAAGGAAGAATTCAGTCCTATAAATACATGTAAATAATCCCTAATTTGTAGTCTATAATCCCTGATTTGTAGTCTATAATAAATACAATAAATACAATATATTCTGTTACAATTTGGTTGCCATATATTGTTGATATTCTTGCCATATACATTGACATCCCCCCTCAAATTGATGCTGGTCGATCAAGAAGCATCAATTTGTCAATCATGAGTTGATGTCGAGGCCGAGACAAGGCCTTCGTAAAGACATCAGCGGTCTGATGCTCGGTGGAAATATGAGGTAGTGTAAGAATATTATAATCAACAGCTTCACGAATATAGTGACAATCGACTTCAATATGTTTGGTGCGTTCATGAAACACAGGATTAGTAGCAATCTGAATAGCACTTGTGTTATCAGCATGAAGAGGTGTAGGAGTGTGCTGAGGAAAACCAAGTTCACGTAGCAAACCCTGGAGCCACACAATTTCAGAACATGCGGAGGACATAGCTCGATACTCAGATTCTGTGGAAGATTTTGAGATTCGGTCTTGCTTTTTGCTTTTCCATGAAATTAAAGCATTTCCAAGAAACATACACCACCCAGTAACAGACCGACGTGTATCCATGCACCCTGCCCAATCTGCATCACTATAACCTGTTAATTGTAATGAATTATCAGCAGGAAAAAATAATCCTCGCCCAGATGTGCCTTTAAGATAGCGAAGAATTCTTCGAACAGCAGCTAAATGAGGTTGACGAGGAGCCTGTAGAAACTGACTGACTTGTTGTACTGCAAAAGAAATATCTGGCCGAGTAATGGTTAGATAATTCAAACTGCCCACTAATTGCCGATATATGGAGGGATCAGGTAACAGGTCACCATCATTCTGACAAAGCTTTAAATTAAGCTCAAGAGGTGTAAGAACGCTATTCCCTGATTCAAGACCGCCCAAGAGAAGAATCTCTTGGGTGTATTTGTGCTGATGTAGAGAAATCCCATTAGACATAGAGTGCACCTGGAGACCAAGGAAATAGTGAAGATGTCCCAGATCCTTCATATGAAACTCACTGTTAAGAGAACGCTGTAAATCCTCAATGAGTGGAATGTCAGATCCTGTAATGATAATATCATCCACATATACCAGAAGAGCAACAATACCAGTAGTAGTTTGCTGAAGAAACAGAGAGGAATCATATTGGCTCTGAATAAATTTAAGTTTCAGAAGAGTAGTGCGAAATTTTTCAAACCATGCCCGGGGTGCCTGTTTTAGACCATACAGGGACCGTTTCAACCAGCAGACTTTATCAGATGGGTGAGTAAACATACCAGGAGGAGGAGTCATATAAATATTCTCTTTCAGATCTCCATGTAAAAATGCATTTTTTACATCCATTTGACGAAGTGGCCATCTCTTGGAAGCAGCAATTGCCATAATGGTGCGTATGGTAGTCATTTTAGCCACAGGTGCAAAAGTCTCCTCATAATTAATACCATATGCCTGACAATTTCCAAGAGCCACCAACCGTGCTTTATATCGTTCCACAGATCCATCAGGTTGGAATTTAATAGTGTATACCCATTTGCAGCCAATAGGTTTAATACTGGTAGGACAAGAAACAATATCCCATGTGTGATTATCCTGAAGAGCCTGAAGTTCCTCTTTCATGGCCTGTTGCCAACATTCTTGGGTACAAGCCTGCGCATAAGTCTTAGGCACAAAAGTACTATCAATAGTGGTTGCTGAGTATCCATACCTGTTTGGGGCACGTGAAACTCTAGTTGATCGTCTTAGTTGAGTGGAATGATCAGATGTCGGTTCCGTGTCCGGAAGGGGCAAAGTGGATGGTGGATGACGTCTTTGATATACAATTCCTGGCTTAAAACGTTCAAAGATATAAGATGGACTATCATCATCAAATGTAGGAAGCTGGATAGGAGTGGATTCTGTAGAAGGACAAGACGGGAAAAAATTCTGATTTTCAAAGAAAATCACATTTCGAGAGATACGAATTTTATGAGCATTTGCATCATAACATACAAACCCTTTATGAGAATTACTATATCCTAGAAAAGCACAACGAGCAGCTTGGGCTGAGAGTTTGTTACGTTCAGTAAATGGTAAGTGAACAAAACAAACACACCCAAAAACATGGAGAGAATCATACTCAGGAAGAACACCAAATAAAATAGAGTATGGAGATGCAAAGTTTAGAACTTGAGAAGGCAAACGATTGATTAGATGAACGGCTGTGGATAGAGCTTCTACCCAAAATCGAGTAGGAACTGAAGAATCAATTAATAAAGTGCGAACAACATCTAAAAGATGACGATTCTTACGCTCAGCAAGTCCATTTTGTTGAGGAGTGTAAGGACAAGATCTTTGAGAGAGAATCCCTTTGTTTTTTAGATATTCTTGAAATTCTTTGGACACATATTCCCCCCCGGAGTCAGAACGAAGTATTTTAATATGAGCAGAAAATTGATTTTCAACAAATACTACGAAAGTCTGAAATGTTGAGAATACATCAGCTTTAGATCGGAGAAAATATATCCAAGTGAAACGACTGAAATCATCAATAAACGTGACAAAATATTTATACTGAGCATGAGAGATAACAGGACTTATACCCCATACATCAGTATGAATAATTTCAAAACATTTAGAAGCACGACTACCATGTGAAGGAAATGATAATGCTTTGCTTTTACCCAATTTGCAAGAACTACAGTCCAAAAATTCTGTGGAAAAAGAATTTTTATTCCCCAAATATCCATGTTTCATAAGATGAGTCAATACATTAGAATTGGGATGTCCCAATTTCTTATGCCAAAAATGAGGATTATTAATGACAGTAGAATAAGCACAAGAATTAATACTAGGAATAGAAAATTGTATTGGAAATAAACGTCCCACTTTAGGCCCCTTCGCGATCACCTTCCCCGACACTTGATCCTGCACACAACAACCATGACGATTAAAGAGAATTTCACAGTTATTTTCTACCATTTGACCAACAGAGAGTAAACTTGTTGATAATTTCGGTGACACAAAAATATTGTTGAAATAAGACCCCAAATTACCAATTGATAAAATCGGCAGATTATCACCATTTGCAACCTGTATATGTTGATTACCCATGTATTTTCGCACATTACACAAACCATTTTTACTGCTGGTCATATGATTCGACGCTGCCGAATCCATTAACCACGGTTTATTATATGCCGAATCCAAAGAAATGTTAAGTTTATTACCAGAAATTCCAAGTGCAGAGAAGGCAGAGATGATCATCTGCTGCACCATCTCGGGAGTGATCGTGCCCGACGAAGAGCTCACCGACGATGAAGATTCTGGTGCCAACGGTGAGGACACGGCTGCGGCAGCCATAGAAGTAGCCCCCAATTTTGACTGCACAGTAAACCCTTGGCGATTCTGTGGTCGCAGACGACACTCCCTGATTACATGCCCCTCCTTCTTACAATAATTGCATAATTTCTTACTGCAATTTCTGGCAATGTGCCCTAACTCCTTGCAATTGAAACACTGCACGCTCCCACCCCTCTGTCGTCCCCTTCCTTGAGTCATGTAAGCCACATTTATCTCGGTGACAGTGTCCTGGGTCAACTCGTGTTGAGTGGCGAGTCGTTGTTCTTCCCGTAACAGTTCCCCCAAACATTCATCCAAGGTGGGTACTGGACTTCGGTTGATCAAGCTAGCTCTCACAGCCTCAAATTCTGGCCGGAGCTTCATCAAGAACTGGTCCCTCTGGCTCTCGGCATAAACAAGGTATAGTGCTTCTAAACTATCCTTCGGTATTTTAGAGTAAATTATGCCAGTATATTCACTCCATAGGTTTAGAAATCCAGCATAGAATTGTTCAATTGAAAGATTACCTTGTTTGTAATTGGCAATACCCATTTCGACCTGAAATTTTTGAGCCGAATTGTTCTGGGAATAAATGCGTCTGAAATAGTCCCAAATCTCCTTCCCTGTGCCAAACGATCGAAGATTGTTGATCATATGGGGTTCAACAGACCCCAGTATCCAGGAGACAATTTTCGCATCCTTGGTAGTCCATATACCCAGCTCCTGTGGTTCGGTTGGTGCTGGTGAAGATCCATCAAGATGCCCCCATAATTCCTTCCCTTTAACAAACATACGAAACTGAAACTCCCAACTGGCATAGTTTTTGCCATTGAATCGAGTAAGAAAAGCCTCTCCAGACATCCTAGGAATCTCAAGAAAAATATCACCAAATACTGATGAATTCAGTCTATAGACTTAAGAAAAGAACAAAAGATCTAGATTAGAGAATAACCGGCTCTGATACCATGTCACAATTATCAGATTTCAATGTAAAGTTCTCTGTATTTTCCTTTATTCTGAAAGGAAGAATTCAGTCCTATAAATACATGTAAATAATCCCTAATTTGTAGTCTATAATCCCTGATTTGTAGTCTATAATAAATACAATAAATACAATATATTCTGTTACAATTTGGTTGCCATATATTGTTGATATTCTTGCCATATACATTGACATATGCAACATGCTATTTAAATTTGGATGAAACTATTAAATAATATGGTTGCATCATATAGCTTCTAATTTTCTTGCAAATTAATAAGTTATATTTGTCATCAAAATAAATTTTTGATATTTTAATTTTATATTTCGACTCCCGTTTAACTAAATTAAAAATCAACAGGTTAAAAATCGAACCATAACAATTCTCATGCATTGTGAGAAGGAGAATGCATGCTTGCAAAACTTACATGATAGACAACCATGAAGTCGTTCTTATGATCATATTGGCCTCTCACAAGGATTCCAACAAGTGTCTTTAGCCAAAAACGTTGGTAATTCTGCTCTCAACTCCTGCATCTCCTCCATCTTAGTGTATTTACTCAAGTAAATTCCACTGCTAGAATTTGGCAGGCAAGGTCGCATATAAGCAGGATTCTCTTACCCCAAAGTCAACTAGAATTTTGTATTGGGATATCAGGAGAAGTACCTCCTCATTCCGTACTCTATTACAACCTCAAGATAAGGAAAAATCAAGGTCAATAATAATATACAATTTGATAGGAATATTGGTTGTATAATAGAAGCATAATATTTGTTCAACGAGTGCGGCTAACAGAACAGTGAACAAGATTTGGTGAGAACGGACCTCGTTGCTTCTCTGAAGGTTCATTATTCCAAAGTGGCATTGCCAGAAAGTTGAATCTCTTCAATAGTTATGAGGTCTTGTTGCTTTCTATGTGCTAAGAGTGGTTTCTGGCGTAGGCAGTGCTGAGAAAGCAGAAAGAAAGCAAGGTTGAAGAATCAATTCATTTGACTGTCAATTAACCTCTCTTTTAATGTCAGCACTTAAGCCTTAGCCTCATCATTAGCCTGTCACAGTAAATAGTAGGTTCAGCAATTTCCCCAGCCTTTTTCCTTGCAGCTCAGTAAAAATTGCCTGTGAACCACTTGTTAGGTTCCATACGAATTTGTCATGGCCTGCCACCAACCAGCTACTTTGTTCCATCCAGCTCAGAGTTTTAGTTTTCAAATCCCTTGGTGCTCTTATGGTGATCAAAACATGTTAAACAAAAGCAACTTGACTTGGAAACTCTACCGCATCTTTAGTTGACTTTGCTTGATAGCAGAGTCAACGGAAGCACCGTGTGTCGATATCATGAGAATTTGAGAAGAAGAGTTTGATTTACCACTAAAAACAAGTTGAGAGAAGAGAGGATATCTGAGATTCATGGGGAGGCTACCTGCCCAAACTGAAGCTGCAATTCAACATTTCAGCCATCCACACCCATTACAGCTCTCCAATTACCAGCCCCAACAGACGCTTTGCCTAGCTTCATGTTCAGGTTGCAAGCTCAAGATCTCGGGATGGATCTACGCTTGCACACAGTGCAACTACTTTCTTCATGTTTCTTGTTCCCAAATGCCTCAACAGATCACCCATCCATATCACCAAAACCATGTTCTGTCTCTCCTCTCAACCCCCATGTACCCTGGAGACTTATTCAACTGTGATGCGTGTGGGAAGCAAGGAAATGGTTTCTCTTACAATTGTGGAACTTGCAACATTTATATCCATACCACATGTGCTGCCATGCCCTTGGTGCTCACCCACCTGTCTCATCATCACCAGTTGAATCTGACACCCTTTGTTCCTTACCCTAACATGAGCTTTTCTTGTGACATATGCCACAACTTTGGTTCCAAGCAATGGCTCTATAGGTGCAACCTCTGTGGATTTGATGCTCACTTGGATTGCGCCGTATCACAGCCAAATCCATCTCAAGCTCAAGCCCAATACTACCAATCAGCAGCATCAGCATCAGGTATTCCTCGGTATCAGGCTGTCGGAACTCCACTGGCAACAGGTCCTGTCATGCGAAACCTTGCACCTAACAATTATGTGCCAAGAGCTGCTACCTCAAATGTTTTTGGATCAAATATGCCTATGTCTAATGGGAGACCAGGGGGGCAGGCGAATTCTTCATTGAACCAGCTAGGCTCTATATTGTTGCCAGCACTACTTGGTATTGGCATCGGTGGTCTTGGTGGTGGCGGAAATAATAGTGGTGGAGGTATTAATCTTGGAGGCACCTTTGGTGGGGGTGGTGGGGATTTATCATCATCATTAAGTGGAGTTGATATTGGAGGATTTGGAGGTGGAATGGGCCTTGGAGATGGTTCCAGTTCTTAGCTATCTATTCAGTTTTCATGTGTATTGACAACGTCTGTTTCTCTATGCTTTAATAATCTGAGGTTCCAGGATATTTGTATTGCAAGAGAAAAACAGAATCCATGGGAAGGGAATAAAAAAAGCACCCTTAAATTCTAATTGTTGTATTATGATTATCATCATCAGTACTTGGGAATAAGATTTGCGTTAAAGGAAGCTACTAGCCATCAAGATCAACTCACTATCCCCATGAATAATCTGTTGTAGCTGATGCTGATTTCTGAGAAGAAAATTGTGATTTAAGACATTTCGTTGTGTTCCAAAGTTTATATATATATAGACAAATTATATACTCGACAAAAAAACATTACATATCAAGATTATTTAATGTATATGCATTCGAATTTAATCAATCAAATTATTTCTTACTCCATATAGATTACTTGAAAATACAATACCATGGGCACATGATTGATTTTTCTAAAAGAGCATGGACAAAAATAGAAGACAATTAGGAGTATATGGACTAAAATGGAGGTTTAAACAAAGCAGAAACTACCAAAAATATCATTAGCTCGCAAAAGAATATAACAGGACCAAAGTTTCTTGACCTGGTAGGTTTGGTGCCACAACTCCAATCACAAATCCTCAGGGACATCAAAGTCAGTGCTCAAAACGACAGCACTTTATACCCAGCTGGCCTTGAACATGCAAGAAACCGAGCACCTGTCAATCAATCCCTCAAACAACTACCACCTCTTGCTTTAACTTTTATTGATTGCTATTAAATGATTTTATCGATAAATCTTTGATCTTGAAGAAGACCTGAGCTGTTCATCTGCTCCAAACAGGTGCTTATCCTTTTCTTTTCTTGTCTTTTTCAATTTCTTGATTATTATTGTTGCTATTGTTTGATTGTGTTTTTGCATACAATCTTGATCTTATTTACATTCTTGGGCCTCAAAATATTAATGGGTTTTTTTTTTTGTTTTCCTGTTTGCTTGAAAAAAAGATTAAAAATATATAGGGGAGAGCTTTCAGTTTCTGGGTTCTTTTTTTTTTAGTAACTAAATCAATGATTGAGCTGGTTTTGGATTGTTTTTCATTTTGATGGGAGTTCGATTTGGTTTGGATTTTAATTATTTTTTTTCTTAAGCTGATTTTGATTTTCTCTTTTGGGTATGAAGGGAGGGTTTAGTTTAGTAAAGTTTGGGTTTTTTTCCCCCTCTTGTTTACTTATTTAGAGAGTGACAATTGTCTCAATTAATTTTTGTTTTTAGGGAGTTTAAGATAATGGGAAATTTCAGCTTCTGGTTGAGTTAAAGATTGTGTTTTTATTGTTCTTCGCAGGGTAGGGTATATTGAGATTTTGGTTTTTGTTGTAGAAAGATTTTTGAATCAGAGTGGTGTAAGTGTTTTGCTAGAAATAATGGATCTTGATTTGAACCAAGAGCCTTTATACCCTTCCAATGACTCGCTGTTGGGACTAGCATCCATACGAGATGAATTAGAAAACACCCATGGTCATATAGAAGAACGCCTCAGGCAGCTTGAAGCAGTTACTTTCAGGGCTAGACAACGACAGAGATGGAGACAAAGTCACTTTACCCCTCAAACAGTGAATGTTTCTGTGGAACCAGCTACTGTTAATGTTCGCAGTGATGGTGGGCTGCTTATTGGGGAGGCTAGTGTTGCTACTGAAGAAAGGAGAGATGAGATGAATAAATTTGGCAAAAGAAAGAGTACCTATTTGATAGCTAAAGCATTAGGCAGGAATGGGAATGGTAAGAAGGCCAGAACTGACAGGAGGAGTGTATTTGATTGTAACATATGCCTTGATATGGCACAAGATCCTATATTAACTTGTTGTGGACACCTGTTTTGTTGGCCGTGCTTCTATCGGCTGTCATATGTTTACTCGAATGTGAAAGAATGCCCTGTTTGTGTGGAAGAGGTTACAGATACAAGCATTATTCCAATTTATGGCAATGGAAACAGTGATGATAACAAGAAGCTCAAGTTAAAGGAGTCTGGCTTGAAGGTTCCTCCGAGGCCCTCTGCACAAAGAGTTGAGAGTGTGAGGCAACAACTCATTAATCACGGTGCATTTTCTTCTTCCATTGAGGAAAGGATGCGGTATATTGGCAATGTGCTCATTGCAATGGGGGAGATACCTCCGTCAGAGGGTCTTGATGGTGTTCCTCTTGAATCTGACAGAATCAGTTTCTTGGCAAATCGAACCAGTACTTCTCAGGCACTGCCTTCCATAGGAGCAGACAGCAGCCATCACCACCGTTCTGTTCAAGTTTCTAGGTTACTGTTTCAAGGAGCTGCTTCACTATCCTCCTTTTCATCTGCAGTGAACTCTGCAATGGAATCTGCTATGGAATCTACAGAAAGATTATTTGAGGACCTTGGGGCAATTTTGCACAGCCATCGTGGGAGAAGAAACCATCAGCAATCTTCACGTCCTGCTGATAGAGATTCATTTTCAAGCATTGCTGCTGTTATTCAACCTGACAGCCAGAACCCGGATACTGTTGCTGATGCTGATTCTACATTGCCACGGTCTGGTTCTTCTTCCAGGCCTGATGATGTTGTCACTGTTTCTCAATTGGAAAGCCATAGAACGGGTACTGCTATAGAAAGCAATTTTAGTGTGCCCATTTCTTCATCTTCTAGGAGAAGGAATCTAGTTTTTAGGCTTTCAGAAGTGGACAATAGTGTAGAAACAAATTCTTCATCATCCAGGAGAAGGATTGAAGTTCCTAGAGCTCCAGGAGCAGACAATGGGCATAACCGTGAACGTAGAAGGAGAAGCTTGAACTGATGTAGCCATAGAAATAAGGGTTAAATTGATTGCATGTTCCTTGTCTGAGTACTGTGATTTAGTTGTGTTGTTGGAAACTAATACATGTTTGTGTTTATGAAGACCGTGTTTGCCAATCTAGGCATTGAGTGCCAATTGCAATTTAAGCAAAATATTGGGATCACACTACAGGTGTTTATACTTTTGCTGTTGTAGATTTATTATCTGGCTGTTTCATTGGAAAACTATGTGGTTTCTTACTAAAGACGTGTTTACCGAAGCATGCAGCATCATCCTTGATTGCATAGTAGGTGTTCTATAAGACAGAAAGCAGCTATTTAACCGGTACGTGCATGAACTCTTGGTGAAAGATTCGTTTGGTTCTCTCTGCCTTTAGTTATATACAATATACATGTTCAATAATTTTATTTAGTTTTTTATTTCCTTTTTGAATTTTTTGCTTCCCTGTTCTTTTGTATTTGTGATATCCAAATTCAGTGCACCAAGAGACTTCACACCTAAACTTTTTGTTGCTCTGTTAGCTATGTACTGGCTTCTCTTTTTCTACACGTTACCATACCATGTTGTTGTGAAATTTTTTAGACATGTAACAGTATCCAAACAACTAGTTGATGTGTTGTCGAAAGATGACATTGGCTATCACATGGGTTTCATCAAGATATCTTGAATGCCTGGTTAATATCAAACTGCTAGCAGATATGGATTGAGGACTTTTGCCATCCTTGTTTCATATCAATTACATCAGTTTCACGTGCATGACAATACTTCTTACCTTTCTTGCTCCATAGTTTTTCATGTTCCTTATTTTTTAGGCTAGGGATAGAACAGTTATCTAGTTACTTTTGTTAGAAAATACATTATATGTCAAATATAAATATAGTAGTAGAAAACCATCTCATGGATCATCGATACATGGAGTTCTTCCAGAGGGACCCTTGTTAGATTTTTAGGTTTAGTTGAGGTTTTAGTTTTGAGGGGTTCAAGTGTGCAAAGTTTGATATTTTAGGTGTGGAAATGAATTGATTATAGAAATTGTTATAGTTTCAGAGTTGAAAGAAACATTATAGGGCTATTGGAGGGAAGGTTGCATAGTAGAGAGCCTTAAATTTTTTGGCCTAGTTACAATTGCTTGGCTATTTATGAGCCCTTTTACACGGCATAGTACACAGTACGCATCAATTACTTGCACAGCTGAACTTTCACCTAGTGACCACATATTTACCGACACATTACTCTAAGCTAGAGCTACAACTACTTGGTCTTTAACTAAGGTTTATCCAGAACTATCACTACCGAAACTAACAATGGTATTTTAGATTCCACCAAGTGGTAGCTCCTGACCTAATTTGCTTGTGGCAGGGAAATATTAGTCTTCCAAGGCAGAATCAGAATGATTATGTTTATTATATTGGGTGCCTAAGGCCGGTGATGTTAAGATCTGGCATGCAACAATAGTTTTGTGATGATTTATCTTTGATCCCTCACTTGTGCTGTTAGTATTACTGCGTTTTAAACTTTGCAGTTTGAACTCATGGTATCATGGCAAGAGAATGGTTAAACGATGATTTATCATTAACTATTTGTTCATGCATGTTAAAACGTTGCGTCTGTTGGCTGGTAACCTACGTATATTTTTTGTTTTGACTTTATATGTCAAAAAAATAAATTATAGGTTTCTTCGAATGTTTAAAAATGATAAGGTGTAGTGTCAGGACATGTTCCAAATATGCAAAAGAACACAAGCAAAAACTGTAGGCAGACAATATGGCAGAGTCCAGCAAGTTTAAGAACACAGAAAAACAGACTTGAAGCCAACCGTTGTCAGACCATAAACCAGTTAAATAATTATCAATTGAGGCTCATTTAAACTCTCCTGCCACAAGCTAGATATGATTGCTTTGTCCCATCTGCAAACTCCATTTATGACAAGTCCAAATTTCACAGAGGCAACCTTTCTGAAATTTAGAAAAGATTTGTCAGACTATCAGACAAATTAAACGTAAGAAAGGTCAATTTAGTTTTGACATTTGTAATTGATTTTCCAACAACTCTCTGTTCTCCTGAAAGTTGGAATAAACACATGACACAAGAAAAGAATCTGTTTGCAAGTTCATCACATATCTCGAATAGTATTCAAGGTTGAAGCGTTGGTTTTCACGATGTCTATTATCTTTATGTCTCAAAATGCTTTCTCTGCTGACAGACAGGAGGGTTATCGGATTAGTGGAAAATCCTGCTCATTGGACTCTGGTTGATGCTCAAGGTGTTGGCAAATTCTAATACCCAAACAAGTGACTAAAAAATGCAGAATCCCTGTATCCTTTCTTAGAACTGGTATTATATGCCTCCAGTCTTGAAAGTGTTGCATTCATATGGCCTCTCATTCTGGTTTCACTTGGCTAACGACTTAAACTGCTGCAGGGGCAAGTTATTGTGAACCAGTTTGAAGCAATGGCTGTCCATGGACCATTAGGCGGGGAGGTAAGAATGCCTCAGATGAAGTGTTGATTTGTGCATGCAACTTTGAGGGTAGGATTGACCCTATTTCCTTAGAATGTGAAGTAGAAGATTTTATCCATATTTCCTTTGGTCTTGCAGGGGAAAGGGGAAAAGGGCTCTCGTTTGAACTGTGAATCCCACTAACAGTCAATCCATTGATAATCTCTTAAAAAGAGAGCATGAATGATCACATATTGAGTCGAGTGTCACAGTACGTGATCTAGCAAAGTGGTAGAGGGAAATCCCAACAGGCTAGTGATTCATTACTGGTGAAAGAGTGGGATCACACACTAGGCTTCTCAAAAACTAAAGTTATCCTAAACGCATGCCGCTTCTCTGGTGGACTCTATTGGAGAGGTATTATTAGGTGTTTAAAAAGGATTTGTATTGACAATTAAGTAAAGGTTGGTCTCTCCTCCTCCTCAATGTTTCGACAAAGAGCATCAATGTGTTGCCGGATTTTCTTTTCGAAGGCATTGAGAATTTATTGTTTGATTGGTTTTACCGTCTGCTATCATGAGTTTCCTGCGAGAGTGTTTGAGCAGGATAAGCAATGGAGTGTGTGTGTGTGTGAGTGCTGGCATTAGAATTGGTCCACTAAGCCCAACACAGCTGTCCTGCTATGATGCCTTGTTCTAATAACAATATGTTAGGGTTCTGGCTTTGGCCCTTCTTTGTTTCTAGTGCACTTATGATTTTGACTCATGTCTACGATTGCTTATATCTAATTGATGGGTGGTTTCTTAAAATACCACGTTTCTAAATTTAAAAAAAAAAAAAAAAAAAAACTAACAGAGTTTCAAAATTAAAAAAATAAGATAAAATCACTATCTCCCTCGATCTTTCACTCGTCCGAGGCCCAACTTGCCATTTTTATCCTCCCCCGTTAAAATCTCTAGTGAGGTGCCATGTCAAATTTCTTAATTTTCCCCACCACAACTCTCTTCTTTTACTTATTGCGCAAACAATACCATGGAGTATAAGTTCAAAGTTATAGAGACAATAGGCCACCATTGACGTGCTTCTCCCTGTTCTCTTCTTTAGTGTCGATTATTTTTATGAATTGTATGATATTTTGTCTTACCTTTGTTTTTTCTAAAACTTTTGTTTGGTTTGTTTACAGAAAACAAATTTTAAGGTTGCTTTGCTAGGTACAATGCGTTATTTTGAATAGTGCAATCCATTAAGACTTCCTTTTTCTGAAAATTGTGGTATTTTTCAAGTATGTTCTTGGAAAAGTGCTGGTTTGAAAGGAAAAAAATCAAAAAATTAGTCCCTTGTTATTTAAATTACCAGTCAAATCAGACTCTGATTCATTGTGAAATATCCATGATTATCATTTCATGAGATCCTACAGCTTGTGTGATTAATTTAAGATGTTCAATTCTTGCTGTGCGTTTGTCTATGATGAACAATGTAAACCATGATGTGATGCATATCATATTCAGCTGCTTGATTATGGTTTGATAATCAAGTACTCATCATTTCATGAAACCCTAGGCTAGGCTAGGCTAGGCTGCATAGCATGTATGGTTGCATTTTGTCTGTGATGGAGCTAGTTTGGTAGTATAGTAGCGCTTTCTAACCGCAAATGTTAATTAATATAAATATTTGCAAAAGCACTTTCTAACCGAAAAGAAGAAAGTCCTTGATAATTAATCAACGGATGGGCTTGCTTACATGTGTAAAATACAATGATTTTGTACAGAAAAGATTATTATTTAGGTTAGACTCGCCATGAATGAGTTGTCTGGTCAAGGATGCCTCTCACTTTGCTTTCATCTTCTACACAAGCAAAAACAAGGAACAGAACATGAACCCTACAAGCCCTGCCAGTAGGGGAACCACCTTATAATCACAAGAGTTCGAGGTTGCAGTTTCCTCAAGAACCTTGTCTGCGTGTCTAGCAACTTGCATGTGTGGTGCCCAGTAAGAGGCATCTGATGACGAGGATGATGATGATGATGATATGATAGCAATAGCGATAGGGGTAGGGATGATAACGATTAAAAAAGAAAAAAAAAAAGGAAAAAAAAAAGGATTTATCTCCTAAATTCTTAATGATCATTGTACCAGACAATGGTTATGATTGAACCACACTACAGAAACGTCTGTTTCTTTCAATACATCTCTCCTTGCATGAAGAACCATTAAGCTATCACATCGTTACCTCCGTCCCATTAATTTTACGTTGTACAGAAATTTACTTGTATTGATCTTCAGTGTGAACTCATTAGTGTTTTTGTCCCTACTTGTGTCCAAGACCTATATACGTACCTCCCTTTTATATGGGACAGACAGTTCTTCTATCCTTGTTCAGGCCAGTTTACTCTTGTCTAATTCCATCCCCATGCCAGATGCAGGTTATGAATCATAATTTCTTAGATAATTTGGTTATTTGAAGATAAAAGAGCATGTTTTCTTGTATTTTCCATTTTAAGAGAATAAAAATTCATTTTGAATTACTATCATAAAAACATGATTATATTTATTTGTACCTCTTAGATCAGAGATGTTTTTCTTTTTCTTTTTCTTTTCTTGAATTTCTTGGGTTTTGTTTTTGCAAAAACTAGTGAAAAGGGTGGTTGGTAAAATTTAGAAAACTGTTTTGAAAGCCATTTGATAGCTAAAACTCAGAACCCATAAAATGAAGTGTACGGCAAAGCCTTCCCGGCCCGTGATTGGAGCAACCTCTCTAATGAATTTATTGACGAAATGGCTATATAAAACTGTCTTCCTCTTTACTAATTATGCTACAATAATCTTTAGCCATTTATCTGAATAAGTTTGTACCAAAAAGAACCAGGGAAGGAGGCGGCGGTACAAGGGCGGAAGGTCACCATGTTCGATGCTTGAAAAGGGAACGTGAATCATGCCGGAGAGCATGCAACTGGCGATGTGTTTTGAGCTTAGCTCTTGATTAACCGGAATAAAACTCAGGTGGGTGAAGATCAACATGCTTAGTAAAAAAACCAAGATAATATTATTTTAATTAAGAAAATATGAAGTTAGATTCACAACTCAATTACAATTAGGAAGTGCCAAGAATAGCTAACAGCTCCAGCCCAGCAAAAATCAACAGCTCTAAAAGCCACATGGATTTTAACGAATGAATCATAGCAAAGTTGAAAAAGTGGAGCTAGCAAGATTGAAGATTTCAATGCTATAATGTTCCATGTTTTTGTGCCCCTTTATGAGCTTTGACAAAGCAAGGGAAATGGGTTTTTTTATATCTCAAGTCATACCTCATGGATTCTTCAAATTCAAGGGAGTGGAGATTTTCTTTGAGAAATTAATGATTGGTTGGATTCGGAGGTGCACATGTTTGGACCATCTTTTTCTTTATCGTTTTTTCCTCGCCATGACACTTTGTACAAACTTTAGTGGAAGAGGTCACATGTTGAAGCTTTTATCTTCTTGATTCTTCAAAGCTTTAATGAGTGGAAAATATAGTTGAGAAATCAATGATTGGTACTTGTTGTTTATCATAAAGTTTATTATGTGACCGTGATGCAAGATTTCTATCTACATAATGAACAATCATGTTATGGTACGGTATATTTTTTTATTATTATTAAAAATGCGTTTGTTTTTTTAGTTTAAAAGTAGTTTTTGTGGTTATTATTTTAAAAAAAAAAAAAATATTGTTAGGTGTGGTTAGTTGGATTTAAATACATGTTTGGTAAAAATTGTGGTTGAGGTTATATACAATAAAAAACATGTATAAAAAAATATGGTTAATAGTTGTGCGATTGTGGTTATTTTTCAAAATGTTTTTTATTTGGAAATGTATCAAAATAATTTTTTACAAAACTCACTTACAAAAGCATGTAAAAATTAATTCTTAAAAACTACATTTCAAACTTAATTTTTTAACAAGTTCCATAATAAAAAATACAATTTAATGTTTTATCAAATATTTTATTGTGTTTTTTACACTACAATCATAAAAGCAGCGATTAAACATCACAACCTAAGTGATAATCTTAAATTACTCTTGTTTGTTTCCCTAGTGTGTTTGATTGCTGTTTTAAAAATAAATTTATTCAATCAAAGGATTCATACATGTCTCTTTTGCTATAAAATATTAACCGAATATAATTTTATTTACTGTGTATTATCCATCATTCACCCGGTTTTTTTTTACTCTATCCAATAAAAACACTAGCTCGATTATAATTGCTCAGTAATTGTTGTCAAAGGAATTTCTTTCTTTCATCAAATATTATATCTGAATTTAGTATAAAATTAAACACAATAAACTTATGTTCTGTGCAATTTTTTTTTTTTTTTTAATTTACATGGATGTCCGATCAGCTTGCGTGCACCACGACTAATCCTATAATTTACTAACAATTATTTATTTTTTCTTTTTTCAGGAATTAGCTCTGCAACCAACAAAGCTAAAAGGAGAGCAAGAGAAATAATGAATGTGAGAGAAGGGAATGCAATCATGTAGCGATAAGGATTTGACTATGAGCCACATATGCACGCGTTGTAACAGCTGATGCTGACATTGTAAGAAGGCCTAACTATTTTATAGACTTTTTTTTTTCTTTTTTTTTTTTTTATAGCCCTTTCTACCATCCACGTCAGCCACAAATGTAGACAGGAAGGTCCCCAGTCCCCACTGCAGTATTCAAACTGATCACCCAACATTTCTCTCGTCTCTTCATCAAACTATCACATAGCATAAAAGCATACATGCTGTGTACAATAACATGCTGTTTCCAGATGAGCAAAAGAGATTAAAAAATTTAAACTTGAATTTGTCCTCAAAGGGCGTAGCGTGGTAGCAAAAAGCTTGAGATCTGTGTAGTAGGTCTCGAGTTCAAGTCAGGACGTGCACCTCTTATAAGAGCCCGGGACAACCGGGGTTTTACTCACTCACCTGGGCCCATAAAATACGCTTTCCAGGTGATGAGGTTTCCTCGAATAAAAAAAAAAAAAAGAGATTAAAAGGGGTCCAAGTACATGTTATTGAGACTATGTGGAGCATAGTTGTAATACTGTCCGGGATCGTCAGGTTCTTTTAGCTGAAAAAGTAAAATAACATTGTTTTGAAGAGGATTTTTTAAAAATTAAAAAAAAATTCGAGTTGATCTAAATCGACAGTGTGAATTGTCAGGTTTATTAAATATGATGTGGAGTTGGGATAAAAATTTCATATGTTTTTATGAAGTTTTTCATGAATAAGTGTAACATGTGCATTATGAAGATCAATAGATGATATTTATAACTGGATGTATCGTGTTTTAACATTTTCTGTAAAAGAAAACACATACCAAGTAAAGAATGTTTTCTAAATATAGTTGGAAGTAGGAGGAGGAGGATAATAAAAGAGGAGGAGCTGGTGGTGGTAGATTGCTGAAAAGGATGATAGTCCTCCTACCCAAAACAGGAACAGGGAGGGAGGGAGACAAGGCCAACACCATCACCGTCTTCCATTTATATTTCATACTTGGGATGATCAATCACATCCAATAATTGTATACTTTAGGGTCCACAAATTATATGATCAAAACAAATAGTAATTCATCATTCAATCCTGCAAGAAAAATACTCCTTTCTTTCTTTCTTTCAATGTGATGTTCTCCCATTTTCAAATTAAGGAATTAAGTGTTAAAATCATCAATCCAAAAAAAAAAAAAAACACTTCATAAAACTGAATATGCTAGAAAAGAAATCAATATATCTATGAGGATGCGAGTCCTTCTCATTAAAACTATTAATTCATTAATAAAAAAAGTTTAAAATAAATAAATAAATAGTAGTGTAGTTTTTCTGTATAAAATAAGGAAAAATCACTTGGAGAGTGGATATAAAATAGGTTTTAGGAGGAAGGGGGTGAGAGAGATGAAATGTGATGCAGTGCAAATGATTGGAAATGTTGGTGCTTGTCTCCTTCACATGGGGCACTTGTCCCCTCTCCTTTTGCCGCAAACCCAACCCTCTATAATTGGCCCCCATTAACACACAAAATTCATACTATATAAATGTCATCTTTCCATCAATCAAAAAAAAAAAAAAAAAATAATCCTGATTTTAATGAATAATTAAATCTGTTTAATCCATTTAATTTTATATTTAAAAATAAACACTAAATAGATTTAATTTGATTTATTAATCTTTTAATTGTGTTTTTTTAATAAGTATTGATTTAACGAGTTTTTGATCTACAATGAATGTTTTCTATCTATTTTGGTTTGATTTAATTTTTTTAAGTTTTAAAATATAAAATTAAATCCAAAATAAACCAAATTTTTATAAAATTTCTCCTAGAAAAATTTGAAAACTATAAATAATATCTCAAATAATTCAACTAATTTGCACATCCTTAAATGTATTCATCTATAATACACACACACACCAACAATAGAAACTTATTAATTATTGATATGCTAGGAGTACAAATGTTCCTGCGAGGAGACCTACCTGATCATCAATTTGTATTTTTTATTTAACAATGAAATTAAACTCAGTACTTATTGATACGCTATGAGTACGAGAGGGCATATGATTTCAAATGATAGTCTTTAAACAAACAAAAGATCTTCGATTGGGCTGGTACTTTTTTTATTTCCCATATCCAATACAAACAAAAGCAAATGATAAAGGGATTTGTATTAAAATTCTCAAAGACAAATAAAACACCATAAGTATTGAAAAGATTCTTAAAATACTTAATCATCTTTTATTATTTGCTAAAAGGCTATTCCAACTTTATATATATATGTATGTATGTATGTAAAAAAAAAATTAAAAAACCTTAATAATACTGAATATGAAAAAATAAACTAGGAAAAACACTCTTTTCAAAAAGAAAAGAAACTAAAAAAGAATAGGAAAATATCTATTTTCTAAAAAATCTCTTACACCATTTTAGCCTTCAATTTAAAATTATCTTCCATCAAGAATATTTTTTTTATGTATGGGGCGCCTCATTACGCTTCTCTAATACAATATTCACTATCACAATCTTTATATTTACGAAAGAATTTTCTGTCAGTATTTGTATTATCATTCCATTGGTAATTAACTTACCAGCAAAATCACCGATGAAAATGCTCCGTCAATATTTTATTTTTCTGTCTGTAAGTCCGTTGATAATAAAAACAATTATTACTGATTGATTTACTAATGGAAAAGGTGCATAAAAAAAATTACCCGTTTCATTCTATTGATATTTCCCTCGAAAAAATACTGTATGTAATTCCGTCGGTAATTATTTAAAAATATTTTAAAAGAAATCCATTTTACAAAACTATAAAATAATAAAATTAATATTTTAAAAGAAATTATTGGTTGCTATATGTCTTTTTCCGAGAGGAAACCTTTCCATCCATTTTAAAAAATACATGTTTTATTCTATAACCTCTACTAGCTATGGTTGCTCTACAGCAACGCAAAAAAACAAAATAATCTTCAAAGATCATTGAGCTCTCTTCCAGCCATAGTTTTTATGGAGTACATGAAATAGCAAAATAACAACCAGGAATTGTTGGACTCTAATATCAATTAACGCAAACAAGAATAAAGGATAAAACATTAAATCTCATAGAAAGCATATTAAAAAAAATACAAAATCCAATCCAATTAAATAAATGTTAAGGGAAAAACTGAAAAACTATGAGCTTAAAAAAATAAAAATAAAATAAAACTCAAATGAATTTTTTAAACCTAAGTTAATCTTCCAAACTTGCAACTCGTGAAACTCTAGACTTAGACTCAATCAAGAAGTTTAATTCCCAACAAATATAATGTTAAATAAAAAAACATCAATTTTTTTTAAAAAAATCTAGCAAACCTAGATGAATCTCCTAAACATAGGTTAATTTCCCAAACTTGCCATCCATAAAATCTTTGATCGGGGCTCGATCAATAAATTTGATTTCCAATCAGTTTAATATTGAAGGATAAATTGAAAAAAAAATATCAATATAAAATTTTTGTCAAACCAAGAAAAATAACAGTAAAAAAATTAAGATCAGATCCGATAGGAAAAAAACTGAAGGAGGATGAAATTGTAAAAAAAATAAATTTTTAAAACTATCTAATTAAAAAAATAAGGATTAAATCTGATGGATAAAAAAAATCATTGGAGGATGAAATTGAAAAGGAATTTCAATTTTATAAATTACTTAAAATAAAATAAAATGAATAGTAATCAAGAGAAAATAAACTAAATTGAAGGAAAAATAAATGAAATGGTTGCTTTGAAAATCTGGAGGGTCAAACATAGAAATCATGAAGGGAAGAGAAAACAAGTGATAAAAAAATAGGTCATATAAGCTAAATTAGAGGTCTGTTGGCCACACTCATTGCCTAGAGATAGAGAGGTAGCCTAGATGATTCAAATATCATCTTGGAAAGCTATCGTTTGGTCGCTGCAAGCCCTCTCATGCGCCGCTTGAAGGGTGTAGGCTTGTCCCACTCGCTAACGTGTTCGTTATACACACCAGACACTTTTTATTTTTCAAATAATATCTTGTATTTATTAAATTACCAAATTGCTCAATAGCAAACTTGATTATAACTAAAAAAATACAAAAAAAAAAACCTTGTACTCCAAATAAACAAAATGTGCTTTAAAAAGTAAATGAGTTATTTTTTTTTTTTTGCATCAAAAATTGAAAATACAAAAGAACCTCTAGATGTTAATTTATTTTTTTTATTTTTAAAAATAATCAAGTTATTTGACTGTTATGACAAAATATGAAAAGACCACCATGTCAGGATTCAATACATAAATGACTATTGATTCATTAAAAAAATATCATGTTATTCTCAATTATTCTCAAGAGCAAGTTAAATTTTTTTTCTTGAAATGACAAAATAGTTATTTTATTATTTTAATTTATAGTGATCCATGTCTTAATAAACGGTAAAAAACAGAGCACTTATAAATTTTTTTAATATATATATATATATAATAAGATTTGAAATGAAAAACAAATATGGATTTTTATTGAAAGTCCGAGAGCAGTGGAATATCCTTGATGGAAATAAAATCGGATATAAGAGTTAAAAAGAAAAGGTGGAGAATCCATCTTCGAGGACACAAGTTATAATAGCGACACCCATATTGTATAAAAGGAAGAAAATCACAAATAAAATTACCTATAAACGAAAGGCTCGGAGTCCCCATCATCCCATGCTTGGTTCACGTGATTGACCCCACCCCTACCTCTCCCTTCTCTTTGACTTTTTTTTTTTCCTTTCTTTTTTTATGACACTCGACTGGTCACGTGAACTCCTTGTACGTTCGTGGGAGGGAAATAAAGTAGACTTCGACATCAAATATTATTTCATTTGAATATATATATATATATATATTAAGACAAAAAAATAATACATAGTCTATACCATATAAAATCGTACAACGATTTGCATGGTTGTAATTATTCTTTGTTATGGATCAAACATGTTGAATGACACATTCAAATTAGAAACATCAAGCTTAGCTACACGCCACTCTTTCAAAGCTATTAAAAAGGTTGGTGGAAGTACTATAATAATTTTTTAAAATTTGAAAAATTTATTTTTGATATTGTCATATAAAAATTATTAAAAATACTAAAAAATTAATTTAAATTATTTTTAATGAAAAGTAAACTAAAACTCTTATCCAAACAAGTACGTTTTCAAGTAATGTGTCAATTAAGTCCATTCAAATTAAAAGAATTTTGGTCGATGGTTTTTTTTTAAATGAAATCATGAGTTGATTATATTTTAAGCAAGTAAATATGCTCAAAATGTATTTAAAAATAGAAGGGTCTCCTGAGTAGTAATATTGATGCATTAATTGGGAAAACAAATTGAAAAAAAGGGGAGAAAGTCACAGTGATTAAAGGATGATTAGTCCATGTGGGTTTTGTACCATGTCTAGTGTAGTCTAGTCTAGGAATTTAAGTCTTGTGGTTATCTTCCCTCCTTCACCGGTCATTTCTCTTCATCAATCAATTATTAATTAATTAATTAATTAATTAATTATTAATTCCGTCTTTTCAAAGACTCCCTAGTCCCTCCCTCCATTTGGAAACGCATGCCCTGACATCACCCCTCTGCCTTCGCTGTGATTTTACATTAGAGCCCCCTCCCTCCCTCCCTCCCTCCCCTGCTCGACTCGAGACTTTTATTTGTGTACAGTTGGAAGGGAAAACCGTGTCGATTTCAAGCTTTGGACGTTAACCTCGATCAAGATTCGCAGAGATACTCTGATTTTGATCTCTTAAATTTAGGTCATCGTCGCTTTTAATCAAGGTGTACAGCTCCCCTTCGTGCAGTTTTCCTGCGTGGCCTTTATAGCAGCACCTGACTCTGTCGGAGTCTATAAAAAAAAATATATATATAAAAAACATCAGTTTTACTCTGTTGATTCAAATAGTTATTAATTCTTTTAGATAATTACTTGACCTGTTCGTTCTCTCTTCCCTGGAGTGGTGATTAAAATAAAGAGATTAGTTAGGGTGTCTTGCTGAGGAGCAATCACAATAATACAAATGTTCTTGTAAATTGACCTGTGCCCATTTGTGTATATCCTGCCCGTTTATCTTACTTCAATGGCGGTCAAATTGAGATTGAATTTTTTAAAACACGGCGGCTCGAGCGAGGAGCAGGTGAGTTGGAGCCAATGCCAGCCGTCCTGGTGGCCGGGATGGATATTAATAGCAGTGTTTCTGTGGCTGAAGTGCTCTCGAAGGTCCCTTTCTCTCCTTTACAGAATACAATCTTCAGACTTCAGGATTCATTCTGGTTCTCTCCTGCACTTTGAAAAACAGAGCTTCGACGTTGGTATAAAATCATTAAAGGCCGTTGCATGAGTTTCAATTATTGCAATGATCCCAAAAGCATGACAAATGTATCCATGCCACCCATATCTACCGTGTAATGCCGGTCATCACCTTTCAATGCTTATCATTAAAGTCTACGTCCTCTGCCCACTGCCTGGCCACCTTGACTTCAATTATTGCTAAGACCCCCCTAAAGCTATCACCTCCTCCCCCTTTTCCACTGTATTCTGCTGCCTCACCCCCATGCCTCATCCACATCAGGAGGTACCTCGCCTGACAAGTCTTGTTTGATTCAGCTTTCGCACAGTGCCCATCTCTCCACCAATTATTTACACTTCGTGTGTGTCTTTGGACGATGCAAGGAGGTTCCTGCTCGTCGATACGAGAAGGAAAGATTGTTGAGCGATTTCGAGGTTTAGTTTTCCAATCAATTAACAGGAAAAAAAACAGGAGCACTGTTTGATATCTGTGTGTGTGTGTGATTAGAGGGTGGCACTAAAACATGTTTAGAGCAAAGATTAATACTCAATTAAAAAAAAAAAAAAAGGGATTACTTCTGAACGAAAAAGATAACATGGATTGCTTTTGACTGGGTAGTTGATACATGTATAAGAAATGTCGTAGGGAGGGGGCTAAGGAAAGCCAAAGGATTTCTTGGATATGGAAAAAGGGCAAAACCACAGCTTCAAAATCTAGTGGATTTGACAAATGCATGGAGCTGGCGAAGAGGGACCCCGCCATTTGAGCTCAAAACTCCCTCTACCTCTCTTTTTCTCTCGCTCTTGCGTTTTCTTCAATGTGCTATAAAGAGACCAGTCCAATCATCTCTTTTCCTTTTTCTTCAATCCGCTAGATTTCAAAACGGACACTCCCTTTTCACCCAACCGACTCACGAAATGTGTCCCTTAGAGACGAAGGGTGCGTTTTATTAGTTGGCGAGTCAATCTCTCCTTAATCACACTTCAACGCCCTCCTCTGTCGTAATTAATCGCTGCGGTTGTGCAGATATTGTGCGCTCGATCATCGGTAAAGACAGTTCTGTTGGTGTTAAATATCAAGAAAATATGATGAAGGATTTCAAAATGTATCAATACATGGTATGGTTCTAAGCTTGAAATAAAATATGATAAATATAAATATAAATATATTCTTTTTTAATTCTTAACATTATTGTGTGATGATGGGTTAAGATCTTGATATTTCATCTTCAAAAAAAGGAGAGGGGCATCAAATGCTATCTTCTTTAATTATCAGGCGGTTTCATGAACAATTATGGGGCATTTTTGCGCTGCTAGTGCTCACAAAACATATTTGGTGATGGGCAGTACTGGCTAGGAGCACTTAAATTATTTACTAATTTTTGTAAAATCATTACTAAATTTTGTAAAATCATAATAATTATGCATTCCACCCTCCAAAAGCAGCATGTTTTTATCTCCAATCCTGTTTTAATTAGACCTGGCTTTGGATTTATTAATGGAGCTTTTATGATGACATTCTTGTTTAAGACATTACTAGAAAATTGATGAAAACCAACGGAGTAAATCCGTCGGTACATACCGACTGTATCATCAACGGATTATATAGTTTTTTTTGAAAAGTTGCAACGGTGTGATAACGTGGATTTTTTTAGATAATTTTACCAACGGAATGACCGAGGGATTCAAACCAGGATCTCCATACAGTAACGTGGCATAGTCACCGGTGGACTCACCAACGGGGATACCAATGAAACGTGTCCATCGGTAACAGTCAGTATATACCCACTCTGCTGACACTCTATTTCTCCTTCTTCTTCCTCATCCCACCTCTCCTCTCCCAAACTGCAGCCAACCACCCATCCCAACTCCCCCCCTTTTCTCAACACAAACACTTAAGTTTCTTATACTTTTGTACGTGGTCACAACATCCATTCTTGTGGATTTTATCATTTTTTATAAGTAAATTTATCATTTTTAGTTTTAACATTTAAATGTGAATTTTATTGTTTTTTTTAGTATATGTTTTTTGTTAACATATGTACTTGTTCAATGATAGTTTTGTTGATGTTGACGCAGAGGAGTTGAATGTTATTTTAAGCTCTAGTGGACCAAAGAATGTTGATGAAGAAGATAACCACATTAAAGAGTGCGATAAAGCTAATGATAACAATTTAATTGAGGACAAAGGTGAAAATTCTCATGGATTTATGGATGGAGGTCGGATTGTCTAATGGACCCGATAAAAATCGAGTCTATAGGCTCTCCAACACTATGGCCGAAAACTTGCGGTTGGCCCGTAGTATCTCTTAACCGTTGGGAGCTCTCTATCAGTATCGAGCACCCAGTCAGAGAAGTTCATAGCCTTGAAACAACAATATGAACGCTTCTCGACGGATTATGATCAACTCCGTCAAATGGTCATGGAGATTAGATCAAGGATGGGTGATGATACATGTGCAGCCCCTTTTTTGTCGTGCGGTCCCGGGAACAACCAACATCCTCCTCCTTCTCCAGCTCCACCGCTATTTTAGTTTAATTTTTTTTTTTTAAACATTAAATTTGTGATGAATTTTTAACATTATTTTTACATTTTTAATGTTTAATACAAATTTATTTGGTTATTAAGATTTTTACTGTTAATAAATAATTTTTTTTAAAAAAAATATTTTAAATAAATACCGACAGCTTTCCATATAGAACCAGGCCATCAGTATTTTACTGAGAGTTGAAAAAAAATTATCACCCATGCCACAATCACCGACGGATATATTCCGTCGGTGTTTATCTTTATTATTACCGACGAAATGTATCCGTCAGTATTTGATAGAGAGTTCTGAAATATTTACCGTCATGCCACAATCACCGACAAAATATATCTGTTGGTAATTACCGTTGAAAATACAGATGAAATTATTTTGTCGGTAATATTCTCACAGGATTTTTTTTTGTTTGCTTCGTCGTCTGTAATACCGTCGATGTTTGTTTGTTTTTTTAATTACCGACAGAATTGGTGACGGAATGAAAAATTACTGACAATCAAATTCCAATGGACGGATTCTGTCAATGAGGCCACCGGTAAAAATATTACCGACGGTTTGCATGCTTCATACTGATGGAATGAATCCTTCGATAAAACTGTTTAATGGTGCAGTGAGAGTTTATAATTCATGTGGTTTCATATGTATTTAACTTTCCTGAAGACACACACACACGTACATCTATCACCTAATTACCATGCCATTCTCTAAGAAAATGCAGATTTAATAACTCTAGCATTATTTTTCTAGTAAGAAATTAAAATTAACCTTTGCTTTCCCTGAAATATTAACAGAAGTGAATTAGAAATTTAATGAAATTATATACTACTTAAGATTCTTAATTTGAACATTCATTAACATAATATTTTGTTTGCATAGAAAACTAAGGTGTGTGAATCATATCACTCGCTCTGATTTTGCTTTAAACATTTTACATATTTTGCAGGGTATGAATTGGATAATTAATTTAAACCATATAGGCGTGATCCTCGTGAACAAATTTAATAATTTAAATGGAATTCGTACCGGTGTTCCACATGCAAAAAAAAAAAAAAAAAACTAATTGTCTAAGTATCGTGGAAGAAAAATTATCTAATTAAGGTGAACCGCATGCATGCGATTTAGGGATGATATATGATGGGTATACGTTATTCAATAATATTAATACTTTATTTATAATCATTTAAATAAAATGATTATTTAAAAAAAAATGTGTTCATTCAGGTCAGATCAAATTAATATTTATCATGTTTTAATTAAATTGTCACGCTTATCCATCAGCAAAAACATACCTACAAATTCTTTCAAGGATTAAAATATGATTGGAGAAAATATACTCTCCAAACGTGAAATCTACCCGAAACTTCAAAGAAAAAATCAGAATATATAAACCTTGAAAACCTTTTTATTAAAGATGGTTATATATGGTCACGATGATTTCATGTAGGGCACAGGGGGCATGGACATGATGCAAGGATCATCGAAATAAGAATAACAATAACAAGAATAATGGGTAATTATTATGGTAATTAACTATTTGCCATTATATTTTATTGAAGGGGAACAGAATGATTACAGGGAAACATACTGTTTAAAAATTATGTAATTATTTCTATGTCGCATCGCATGGCAAAAGGAAAGAAAAGCTCTTATAAACCTCATCTTGTGACCAAAAATAAAAATAAAAATAAAAATCTCTGGAACAATTCACAAGCTGTATCCAAGCAAGGAGATTTTACTGAAAACAGTCGATGAGTTAGGACATTTATGATGGTCCCAATCATGTATGTTTCACGAGAATGCATTGATGATAAAAGCATGATTTAATTAATAATGTTTATCACTAAGCTAAGTGTAATTAATATTGTCAGTTTCCCTTCTTTAATATCCCTATTATAATTTATAAAAATAAAAATACAAATTCGATCTTTAAGAAATATATTTATTAAAAGGAATAACTATTAACTTCAAATAAAACTAATTTTATGCTTTAAAAAGAATATAAGGATACCAAAGTGTGTGTGTGTATATATATATATTGTGAGTTTCCATTCTCTAATAAAGAAAAAGATGGTGCTAATTAAGATGTGTCTGTCACACTAGCTAGAACTAATTATAAGCCTTCCTCATGATTACAGAGTGTGATATTGCAATGCTACAAGTGTATATTAATTAATTTTCACACCACATGATAACGTTTGTGATTATAATGCCAAAAGATAGAAGCAAGTGCTGTTATGCTTGTCATTATGTTAATCAAGTCCTGACTCTGGGCTTCCGCAATAATGCCCTTTGAATAAGAAATCTGGAGAAAAATGAATTACATTAAATATAATTTGGATATTAGGCTGAATTACCACAGGCTCTATTTGACTAAAAAAAAATAAAAAAAAATAAAAAAAACCTTCATATACAAACCACAGTCATCAATTCTCGTAAAATTGTTTTTTAAAGTATTTTTTATGTTAAAATATATTAAAATAATATTTTTTTTATTTTTTAAAAATTATTTTTAAAATCAATATATTAAAACAATTTAAAATATAAAAAAAATAAATTTAGATGAAACGCGATTTACTTGTTCAAGCTACCCTTTTTACATAAGAAGGGTGTCACGTATAATATAGGATAAATTACAATAACTTTCTCAAAGTATAATATAAAAATATAATCCAAAGGTTTTAAAATACGACAAAACCCCTTTATGCTTAAGAAAATATTAAAAAAAAGTCCTGTTGAGGTGACAATAGCATCATAGGGTGGCGCTATTGCACTCCGTAATTTAACGAGGTGACAAAACTAACACACAGTGGTTTTTTTTTTTTTTTAATTTCATAATATGTCAACATCATACATATGTATTACAATTTTTGATGAAAATGATATTCAATAAAATAAAAAAATTGTTAATATGTTAGTGATATGGATAGGGTCTTGTAAAAACATTGATAAAAAATATTATTAATATCAAGAAATCAGTAGTTAATGATGAAAAAGATTTAATAACCCATTTTGTTATTAAACATCAATTTAATTATCTACAAAATCAAGACTTAACCAGCCATGTCAATTTTGATATACAATTTTAAGTTTAATGTTTATTTTATTTTCTGATTAGGTTTAGAAACTTTTTAGGTATAGTTATCCTTATACTTCAATTAAAAGAAAATACAAAATATTAAACAAGGTTAATCTAGTACCTTCATCAAGTTAAAGAATGAAAATAACAACAGTAGGAGATGATATTTTTACCATATAATTAGAACCCAAACAATATATAGCAATTACTCTCTATTGTATTTACACTAACAATATATCTATAATTATTTTTTCAATGGAATCATGGATGGAAAATACCTATTAAAAAAACACGTCGGTAATTTATAGTATGTCGGTAAATCATTTATCAATAACTTTACCTATGGTTTATAGAGACGGAACATGCGCACCAAAAACAATTACTCGCTTCATTCCTTTCGTAATTCCCTTGCCAAAAAAATTAACTGTATGTAATCTCGTCTATGGGTTGCAGTGATATTTATTGTAATAACTTCGAAAACTGAGAGTTCAGAACTGATTGTGAGCATCCAATGATTGAAACATTACAGACAGTCCATAAATTCTCGGTCATAATGTTAGAAAGTCCGTACACCCAATTTCTATTGGGTCCATCGAACGATCCCGCTTCTAACCACAAATCTAGATCGATGAGCAACAAATGACCCGAATGAATTGAATTTTTCTGTACATAACCCGATTAGGTCATCTATGGTTGAACATTGACTTGTATGATCCTGATTCATTCTCATCGTATCCGTAACCATATTCCTGTAAAAATTACTGTTATCATTTACAACTCCATGCACGTTACTAGCATTAGAAGTTGACCCAACCATCATTTCTACCATGGTCTCATGAGGAACATATGGTTCTCCATATGCATACCAACACATATATTGCTTTATGAACCTTTTTTTATAGAAAATATATCATTACAAAATCTGCATTGAGAAACTTGTTATTTTTACACCTCTTGTATAAAATATCTAATATCGTCTCCATTAATATTTATCATATGCGATATTGCGTAATTAATAAAATTATGAACCTCATTACAATAATTCATCCTTCGTAACCATTAGGGTGAATCTCGATATATCCATGAATGATCATCCATTACTTCTATCAAACCTATATAAAATAATTATGACAACATGTATTAATTAACTACGTTAACTAAATAAATTTTCTAAAATATTAATTTAGTTCTAGCTTATTCAATCTATTTTAATACTTCTCTTAATTCATTATCAATTATTTATGTAAATAGAAATTTGTACAATACCAGGAAATTACAACTCAGCAATAAAATTGATAAAATATAAAACGAGCCTGTTAAATAAGTTATTATTTATTTTATCACAAAACACTTAAGTCGGTAATTTGACATAAGTTTTATCAATTTATAAACAAATAAAATTTTATAAAATCTAAAACAAACCTAACATGTATAAATCATAAATCCATACAACAAATTTGTTTGAGGAAAAACTATAAAACAAGTAAACACCAAACAAAACACATATACTATAAAAATACGCAAAAAAAAAAAACTTAACATTTTAAAATCGTGTTCAAATAAAAAAAAAAATAGATTTGCTTACTTAAAGTGAAGAATCCTTGATAAAATTTGAATCTGAACAAAAATACTGGCAAACCGAGTGTTGTGGTGATTAGAAAAGTTGTGGGAGATTGAGTTGTGTTGAGATTGAGGGGGGTGACTATTTTTTGCAAAAAAAAAAAATGAAGAAAGATGTAGAAATGGGGAAAGGGAAGAGAAAGGTCAAACACCATGTTATAAATTAAATATTACTGACAGAATGATCGATGAACATATTATGATGGTAACTCCATTGGTAATTCTATCGATAAAAATACCACATCACCGTACTATTTATCTTCTTGCATTCTAATGTAATACCGTTCGTAATATTATCAATATACACCTATAAAAGTTTTCTATCAGGATACTCATGGATGACATCTAGATACCAACAAACTCAATTCAAGCTTATTTAAGTTAACTCCAACGAGTTTTTTTAAATAAATAAAATAATATTATTTTGATTAAAATAATTATCCCAATCAACCCAACAATATAAGAATTAACATAATTGAGTTTTACATTTTCCAACTGATTAGAAGTCCAGTTATTAGCCACAAATTCTTATAATAGTATACCCGTCATTCTCAAATTTATAATTATACCAATCACCTCACAATTTTATATAGAGTTTACTGATATGATAAGATTAAAAATAGATCAGTCATCGTCTATTCTTGATACAGTAACTGAGAGGCAGATAGGACAGTACTCTACACTACAAATAATACATTACATCCACAGGCCTATTCGCTGGAATTTGCATCATATATGTTGAGGATGTACGCAGTCCATTAATAGATAAAACTATAAAATATAAAGTTTACAATATCGTTTAAAATAGAACATTGAGCACGAAGATCCACAGTCTTTGCAATTGAAACCAACCGCTTGATGATTTGAATTAATTAAAGAACATTGGATTGCCTTGTTCTTTTTTTTTTTAATTAATGTGGATGTTCGAGCTAGCTTGCGCGTACCTCAACGAATCCTACGAAGTCCTGAAAGTTAACGACCATGTAAATCAAAATTTGTGAGATTCAAACCAGTGATTTTTAAAGAATCAAAATTTAAAACCTGATCAGGTGAGCTATACACCCCTCAGGATTAAATAAATTTCTTTTGATACTGAAATAGTTCTTAAAATCTGTAATGGGTTGATTCATGTGATTAAAAAAAAAAAAAAAAGGCTTTTTCAATACGAGGTTTCATATTGGTATGGGCTATTTAGTCAAGTATGATTAATCCATTTACGGAGATATTGTGAGCTTTAATCCTAACATAAATAAGTGGGGTACGTTCTTTCAAGTATACAAGATGTAAAAGAAATAATATTTAACTAACAGAATGTTTTGAACTAATTTTATACACTTTGATTGAATTGATAAAAAAGTTAATCAAGATAAAATTTAATTTATTTTGTTTTTTTATATCATTTCATCACCCTTATCTTGTTTCTTCAAAAATCTATAAAAATATTGGTAGATAAATTCTTTTTAATAATTTTAATATTAATTATTTTTTTAATTGTAAATCAAAGGCAAATCTCTAATTTACTTTTTATCATTTGCATTATTTTATATATAATAATCAAGAGAATATATTAATAAAGCTAGTGTCAGTACATAGATGCCAATCCAACACTTTTTACCATTTTTTTTTTATAAATTAAACTTCACTTGAAATTTAATTTTTTATATTTAAAAATATTTTTAAACATAAAATTTTATTAAAATATTTAAATTTAATTTAATTCACACGATAGTGTAAAGTGAATTAATTTACTCTTCATGTTTACACTGTTCACGTGAATAATAAAAAACAATTATAAACATGTTATAAATATTTATAAGATATTTTCTAACCCATTTCTCTCATTAAAAAAATATTAATCAAATAATTTTAAAAAATAAAAAAAGGAATAAATATATTTATAACTTATCGAACCTATTTACAAATTTTACCTGAATTGAATTGATTTCACATTCTGAAATATAAGAAATTATTAAATAGACATAGAGTATTACATCATTCATAGATTAAATTAATAAATATAAAACAAATAATTCAAAATTACATAAGATGTATTCATCATTTTTATTCATAATTTATTGGTGATGTGATATATGAAGCATATCCAAGGATTTCTTGCAATCGAGTGAGAGTGGGGTAGCCCATGGCAAAATGATAAAGAAACTCTCTCATAGTCTCTTTCGCACAGGGTTTTCCACGAGTAATTGTCAACCTGGGATTGTCGGTCAATACGGTTTCTCAATTCTTAAAAGGCAGAAAAAATAAATAAAATAAAAACTACTAAATAGTGTTAATTAAAATAAAAAATAGAAAACTGTTGGGTCTGCGCTTAAATTATTGAGAAAGACGAGGAGGGTAGGAAGACAGAATCTCTCTCTCTCTATAAAGACCCCCACAAGAACTTTCACTCCCAGACTTTCCTCTCTCTTCGTCTTCTTCTTCTCCCCTCGTTTTCCCTTCCCTTACATACAAAACAGAAGAGACATGGAGCTTGGATTAAGCTTGGGAGATGCAGCTACTGCTTCGAAGCCATTTGGGTTCATGGAGAAATCTACAAAGCTCGCCAACAAAGCCAGTTTAGGGTTTTGCATGGGCCTATCAATTGGTCAAAATCACACACTGCAAGAAGATGAAGATAAAGAGAAACACGGCAATAATGATCATAAATCTGACAATACAAACACAACAACAGCAGCAGATGCCAATAAGAGAAAAAGTCTGACAGTAGACACCACTGATTCACCCATCCAGCTCGATCTTCTCCCCAACACTCCTGTCCCTCGTAACCGAAACAGCTCCCCCACTTATTTGGTCTATGATAATGGTACCAAAACCCCTTCTTTTCTCTGAATATTTGAGATTTTATGTTCATGGTAACATCTCTTAGACCTGTTTTTCAACCCCTCCAAAAAGAGGTCCCCAGACCTTTTGTTTTCTATCTTATTATCTGGTTTTTGAGCCAGACATCCCAACAAACTATCTTATCCACAAGACTCTTACTTTCTTTATATAGATGCGTGTATGTGTGTGTTAGTTTTCTAAGTGATTTTATTTTTTTGTAGGGACTAATTGTGAGTTTGGCTCTACAGGTAACATGTCAAGAGGTTTTGATGTGAATAGATTCCCTGCTGTGGTGGTTCATGAAGATCAGGCCGATCAAGATGTGGCTGCCCTTTCATCTTCACCACCGAACAGTGCAACCTCTTCTTTTCAAATGGATTTTTGCATGTACAGTAGTAAAGGTAGAAGTGAATCACATAATGAAGCTGATCAAGCTGAAAGAGCTTCTTCAAGAGCCAGCGATGAAGATGAAAATGGTAGCGCTAGAAAGAAACTCAGGCTCTCTAAAGATCAGTCTGCTTTTCTTGAAGAAAGCTTCAAAGAGCACAATACGCTCACTCCTGTAAGAGAATCATGTCTAAAGATTACCCTTTTATGGTTAACTTGCTTCTCGATCTTGATTGATTTGCTAATCTTTTTCTCTAATTTATATGATGATGTAGAAACAAAAGCTTGCACTTGCTAAAGAGCTTAATCTCCGTCCTCGCCAAGTAGAAGTCTGGTTTCAAAATAGAAGAGCAAGGTAATTAATTTTTGTTCATTAATGGTTGGCTTCGATTTAATCGAGTAATAAATTGTTTGTTTTAATCCTATATTTAATCTTCAAATTAATATTTAAATTCGCAGGACCAAACTGAAGCAAACTGAAGTGGATTGTGAGTACTTGAAGAGATGTTGTGAGACATTAACAGAAGAGAATAGAAGATTACATAAGGAGCTTCAAGAATTAAGAGCTTTAAAGACTTCAAATCCATTTTACATGCAACTTCCAGCCACTACTCTCACCATGTGCCCCTCTTGTGAGCGAGTTGCCACTACTTCCACTCCACCGCAGCCGCCACCACCACCGCCACTCCCACAGCAACCACTGCAGCCGCCGCCGCCACAACCAATAACCAGAACAACACCGCTGACCCCACATCTAAAACCACAGGGTTGTCGCTCGGTAGTACTAGACCAAGGTTCTATCCATTTTCTCACACACAGACTCACCCCCACCAGCACACAGCATGATTAACGGGGAGAATATTATAGGAAGGCCTTTGTTTTGATATGTACATATATACAAGGCTTCTTGAGAGAATCTTGATAGGTTAATTTTGTCTCTTGATTGGATTGTTTTTTCTTCCTTCCTTCTTTTAATTACACTGCGTTTTTTTCTCTGCTTTCTTTCTTGATTTAGTTGTGACGGAATCAGAGAAAAAAAGAATACAAGAAAAAAAAGAAAGAAATACATATCTCAGGAGAAGGGTGTTTATCTCTATTTTCTTAGTATAATTAATAGTAAAGTAAATTTTGTTTAATTAGCATATATTCCTTTCGTGTTGATTTATTTAATTGTGTGCTTAGTTGATTGCTTAAATAATGTTTATGGGCGTGGATTGAGGCATGCTTTAAGAAAGGGAAGATTTTGTGTCTGCTACTTTTGATGATTTGATTCAAATCACATTGATTATTTAGGGGAGGCGTGGGGGGTTGATTGAAACAAATAAATAAATGTAGGACCAAATTATGATGAGCACAGGGCTGTCTTATTGATGGACATGTCTCTTAAAGTAGGGTACCCTTTTGGAGTCCCAATTATGAGAAGGGAAGTGTACTACTTTCCTTGATCTCTTATGGCTTGCGTATATTTTAATTTCGGTGTTTTGGCATGTTATTTTGAAGTTGTAATATATATATATATATATATATATATATATATATATATATATATATATATAAATTTCAATTTCAATTCAAAGATAAATTAACTTAAAATTATACAATTTAAATTTTAAACATAACTAAAAAAATAAGGGTTGAATTTAACTCTAAAAAATTTAAAATAACATCTATTTTAAAAAATATTTAGATGAAAATATATAAAATCGATTGAGTTCAATCTGAGTTAACTTTTTAAATTTTTAAATTTGCAACTCTAGTCAGACAATGACAATTTTAAATAAAATAAATTAATAAATTATGAAGCTTAATCTAAAAAAACACAATAGAATAATATAAATTTACTCAGGTCAATTCATGAAATCCATAACTCGAGTGATGAGACTAAGAAAAATTTGTAAAAAATAAATAAGAACAAATAATAAAGTTTAATTCATAATCAATCAGATGCTGAAGACGTTGAATGATAAAATTAAAAAAAAAAAGTCAATTAAAAAAGAACTTGAGTTAACTAGTTTAATTTGTGAAAACCGTGATATATATCATAAAATTGAGATAACAAAAAAAAAAAAAACCACAATAAATTATGAAGTTATAATTAACCAAGTGTCAGATAATAAAATTAAAAAAAGACAGATTATTTTTTTTTAAAAAAAAACTCTAGTTGACTGGAAATAAATGCCCGAAACAGAACCAAAATGTTCTGGATGGAATTTGGGCTGAATTTTCAAAGCGGATGAAATATGTTTTAGTTTGTCTTGTTTTTTAAAATTAAAAGGGATATACCAAATATTCTGAGCAGAATGTAATGAAATTGACAACCTTAAATATAATATTATGCTAGTACTCATTCTTTTATTTACTGATGTATTACAAGTCACATGACTAATCATGAGACGAGAATGTTTTATTTATTATTATTTTATGATTATAATAACAATAATAATTATAATAGTTTGAATTTTTTCAAAAGAGATCCATTAATAGATTAATAGAGAAATGAATTTTTTCATGTTACTTTTTAATAGAAACTAAGTTTAATTTAGATATGTAAAATAAGAATGTAATGGATTTAATAATTCAATAATTTCATATCACTGTTTAAACATCAATACATAGAAAGTGATGAATTTAAGTTATATGCCGATGGATAATTAGTACCGTGAGAAAGGGTTGCATGCAAATTGCACAGCACCGGAGATTCTTGAAAAAGAAGGCAAATCCCATAAATATTAAATATCATCCCTTTTCATCTCCTTCGATTTTCCACTCGCTTAATAGTTTGTAGAGAAGGAAGACGTAGAATTAAATAATAAAAAACAATTATATCAAAAGGGAGGACGTGGATTAATGAGTATAATATCATATATAATTCTAAACCAATAAATACTAAATTAATTCTCACCTATAAATTGTTCATCCATATGATCATTATGCAATTGTTTTTTATTTGACTTTTTTCTTATGAGGTCCATCCAATTCCTTAACCACAAAGCAACGTCCAAAACTAATGACTAGGATTCCCCGGTACCTACAAAAAAGTACTCCAATGATAGCGTAGTTTCACTGAATATGGCACATATTCTCCCTCCCTTCTAATTATCAGGGCATAAAAATAACAAGGGAAATTAAATAGTTTCTTCCCCTGGTTTCTGCCATGTCCGGCCTCCGGTCCTCCTCTCCTCTCCGGTCGCTTTCCTAGCTTTCTTTTTGTTGCTTCATGTCTTGAGCAATATATATATGTATGTATATTCCGAAATAGTTTCGATATTATTTTGAGGAATTTGTCATAGAAAGTGTTTAGTTTTAGTGGCCATGGATGACTTTTGTTTTACAATTGATTTAATTAGTCGTCGAGCATCATATATATTAATTCCACGCATGCCCATGGATAGACAATCGGAGGTTGAGCTCCTTGTCCCTCCCTTGCTCCTGAAGGCAGATCAAGGCATGGGAGAATGAGGCCTCTATTTATTTAAGAATTAAATAACATAAATAAACAGATGTCTTGTCTATGATTAGGGCAACACAGAATCTAAACAAAACAAGAACTCAATCATCATGCATGCAGGCGAGACACGCCCCGGCTCTACGCCCTACGGGAAGTCACGGAACACACCAGCACAGCACAAGAAAACAAAAAACAAAACGCTAAGCAAAGATTATGGGTTTAATTATAGTGTTAAGTAGCCGACCAAGGGCCCACTTCCAGATCCTCATTGGGAATTATAGGGGTGAAAAAGAGGACATGACCTAGCCAGTCACCTAAATAGAAAGCTCGAGTTCAATTATTATATGTCCTCCAATGATTTGAGCTACGTTTTGTGTCTATCTCACTGATGATTTCATAAGCAATCCCTTGAGAAGAAAATAAAATATACACATGAAAATGACTAATAATCTCTTCTTTTTTTAACCTCTGTTCATCTCCATGATGTATCTTGAAGAGATAACATCTACTCCCATGTCATGTTAATCAGCTTTTCGTGGGTGTGATTACTTTATAGACATTTCAAGGATTGAGACTGACCATTCATCGAAAAAGAAAAGGAAGAGATTGTGAGCGACCTGGCTACAACTAATATTGGAGTAGATATGGAGAAGAATATGGTTAGGGTTAGGGTTTATGTGGAGGGGAGTAATTTCCTGGGTAAAGTTGCATGATCAAGTGGGGCACTTGCTTTTCTTCAAACATATCAAAGATTAGTATTATGAATTGAAGGGGAAGGAAAACAGTGATGACTGGTCTCATCATGTGGGAAACAAACTTGATGAACAAAAACGAGACTCGGTCATCATGTAGGGTTTGTACGTTCCCCGAGAACCACATGATTTGTGCCCTATCCATGTGAAGGAGCTTTTGTCGACTGACTCATGCCACACAAAAAAACCCTATTTAGTAATCTTAGCATCGTCATACATGATATAAAATTTGAGAAGAACTAGCTAGGATGTTTAAAATTTTTCTTGTTTCAAGGCCAATTTTTTTTTTTATTATTTACCTAACAAATTTTGAGCTATTTGAATTTTTTATATTAAATGAGAATAATAAGATTCAAATTTGTGAATTATTTGATCATTAAGCCTCTAATATCATGTTAAATAATTAATTCAATTCAAAAATTTTAAATTTTCAAATGAAATCTTAAAATATAATTTATATTATTCTTTAATATTTGCTAAGTTAATTTGATTAATGTATTTGTATTTATAAAAATCAAAATAATAAAGAAACTAGGAAGTTAATATTTAATTTTTTTTGGGAAATGATATGGAAAGTCATTTAGTTATCCTTATTTGACCATAGGTTGTTTAACAATAATTTTTTTTGTTTCCCTTTTTTTAATATAAACACATGGGAGTCGATAAATTAAAATTTTCCACCGTCCAAAACTACGATATATTAGCTTAACTTTTGTGCTTTATCTCTTTTAATGTGCATCAATCGGAATTTTTTTAAAAAATCTTTGCTTGCTTATCCAATAGTTATATGAACATTATTAGATTTAATAGTTTTATTGATAAAATTTTTATCAATATTTTTATTAATATTTTATCTATAATTATTTTATTAATGAAATTACAGATGAAAATTGTCTATATATATAAAAAAAACATTCATTGATATATCAGTAAGTTTGTCATTAATAAACTTACTGATGACTTTAAAAATGGACCATGCGCCTCAAAAAAATTACCCAATTCAAACTGTTGGTAATTCTCTTAGTACTATTTAGCATATCACCGACAAGATAATTATATGTAATTCCATCAGTGAGTTATAGTGACATTTGTTGTAATTATTTTTCAACTCTTTGAAAATATAACAACGAACTTAGTTCATCGGAAAAATTTTTATCGATGTTTCCATTTGTATTTTTTAATTTTCTAGTATTAAAAAAAAACAATAACCTTTTATGGTTTCTTTCTTTTGGATAAAAAAAAAAAATTAATCTGAACCCAATGAATATTGACTTGACTTGAATAAGTGGGTGTTTTTTGAATATGATAAATAATGAGTAGGGTATAGATATTGTCAAACCCGACTTAAAAACTGTATGAACTTAACCCGAAATATATATTTATATTATATAAATATATTGTAGAATAGTTAGATTTTATATATATATATATATATATATTTTTTTTACCAAATAAATAATAAATATAATATAAATATTAAAAAATTCGACATGCGAATACTCACATCCCTGGTGTTAAATGTTGCATCAGTGTATTAAGATGAGCAACCGTTGTTATATTCTGGGAGGTATTTCTAATTACTTTTTATTCAACATATTCTACATTAAATAAATATAAAAATATAAAGTAATATAAAAAAAATTAAGGAGTCCTCCATAATTGGACTTAATTTTTTTGAACAAATTAAGCCTAAACTCAACTACCATGATAAGTAAAAAATTAAGAGAAGTCCCCTCATATATATATATAAAAAAAATTAAGTCCAAAACCTAATGTGGGGAGCGTCAATCCAAAAATTATATATATCAAAACAAGATCTTTTTAACAAAAAAAATTTCAAAAACAAAAAAAAATTAATTAAATTTTATCTTGAATGACAGCTTACTGGGACCATTTGAGTTTAATAACTAGTTAGTTTAATAATCATATGATCTTACATTAAATAAATAAATAATATATAAAGTGGAGCATGACATACCACCATTTAAATGAAACTCAATAATAAAAACTAACCGATTAACAAGTATTCAATTTCACATGGAAACAATTTCTCCAAGTCTAATTTGCATTTGCTGATTAAAAGAGAGAGAAAGAGAAGCATGCTGCATCAAATTTCTTTTTATTTCCATGTTTTTTTTGTGTCATAAAATGTGAAGACCATGCTCACTAGTGGATGTTCAAGATTTCTTTTCTATCCTATACATTTCAGAATTTCTAAAAGACTAACTATTTATTTAAAGGAAAAATCAAATTAAAATGGAACAGTAGCAGTGCCACCAGAGGCCGCCGCAGGGGATGGCGCAATGCTTCCATGTTGGACACGCAAAAGGCAATGATATGCGGGATGTTAAAGGCAAAACATGCAAGGCGTTGAAATCTGCAAAAAAGAAAATACTTTTTGACTCTGTGAATCCTTTCAAACCCCTCATTCTTATCCGTCGAATCCCTGCACTCGAAATAAAAATGATTATCTTAAAAGTAATTAAGGTGAAGTAAGAACATAGGTCATTAAAGACTAAAACAATTTTAAGAAAAGATTAATTAATGGGAGTAGTTGGGTGAAGTCATTGTAAGTATGATGATTATTGTTATGATAAGTTTATAATTATTATATATCATGACAAGATTGATGGAATTGTCTCGTAGGAATTTTGGTGCGTTTTGTGCTCTGCCTTTTGGGATGGCTCTTGGTGAGGCTTTGTGACTTTTTACCAACTTTGATTCCCATTTGCTTATTTCTCAAAGTTATTGAAGTCGCCTCGCAGCTAAACAAAATCAGGTAAATCAAAATTGTTATTGTTTTAATATATATATTAAAATACATATTATACTGAATCAATCAGATTTTTTCAGATTAATTCTCACTTAATTTAATTTAATTTAAAACTCGACCGGAATTGAATTCTAAAATAACTGATATAAAGGGATTTCTTGTGTGTGTATTATAGTAAAGCCTTTACAAGTGTTTTTTGTAAAGGTGTTTTTTCTTTGGGTTTTAAAAACTCTTGGATTTTTTCAACACCCTAATAAAAAAGAAAAGGTTGAATACATAAAACATCTAGAAAGCCATAAATTCAATGACCTTTCAACCAAAAATACAAGAAAAAGATTCACAAGAGTACTTGTAAACATGAAAAATCCCAAGTTATTCTAGTTGTTCAACAATAATCAGTAATTAATAGCTACACAACCTTTTGAAACTGGTAGATTTTAAATCAACAATAATCACAGAAAATCTTCCAACCAGCTAAAGTGGATGATGCTATAGCATCGTCGGTAATGGTTTGAGACCATGGCTGGATTCCATAAATAAAACAACTAATTAAACCATGAATGGATCGGATTCCATGCTAAAACACTCAGTATCTATGAAAAAAGTGGTGCCTTCAGATTTTTCCAACGATCCATTGAGCCATCTAGTTGCCTAGTTTTTTTTTTTTTTTTAATTTCTCTATGGCTGACGGAGTCCTGAGAGTCAGATTTTTAGTAAAAAGAAATATATCAAGAGTCCAAATGATAGTTTGGTCGGCTAGCTAGTCATGACTCCACAAGACCAAGTTGTAAGAAAATTCAATGGACCGTTCAAATTAGAAAAATACTCAGAATCCTTCAAATGACAAAGGAGTAATGACAACAAACAACATGTACATAATTAACTCCTAGCTCCTAAGGTCATAATTGCAACACTATAATGGGAGAGGCCAGTCGATGATGTTAATTTCTAGATTTATTCAAAGGGCCAATTACCATGAGATTTGATCATCATGGGTTGGACCAAAATGAGAAATAATGTTTTTAGTTTCAATAATGGAGGTATAACATGTTTGATACACCATGTGTGATGCTCCCCAAGATTCAAAACTTTGGCTATTGACTTGAATTCATGTGGGTTGAATCGTGTTGATTTATCTTTCTTACGTGTATTGCATGTAATCATGTTGATTTTGTCAAAACTAATTATGTTCATACAAAATAATTGCAACAAGTCAATTCTTGAGTGCTTAATCTCATGGCCACGAGATCTTTTCTTCCCAGTAATTTGTGTTTTTTTCTCGTGCAAACATCTTTAAACATGGCTCAAATTCAAAAAACACACGTTATGATTGTGTGCAAAAATACATGATATTTGTGTTCTAGACATTAAAGAGGTATTTGATATTATGGTAATGGTGGTATTTTAAAGTGTTTTTTTTTTTTTTTCTCATAAATATAATAAAAAAAAAATCAGTTTTTTGTGAAAAGGGCCACGTACTTGGGGGATTTCAATGCTATATAAGAGTAGTATGATGGCCAATGTATGGGATTTCAATGCTTAGTAGATGCATACATGCATAGATTTGATATTGAAAAGTACATACCTATATGCTTCTACACATTATTAACATTTCTTGGATTATCACTTCAAGCGAATTTAACAGCTCCTTTTATGTTACCAGGCCACAGCCTATAATTTTTCATGGGGGTAGGAGTGCTTGTAGAGGGGTAGGAGTGCTTGTAGAGGCCCATCGTCCGTCAATGGCTGCGAGACCAAAGAGAAACTCAATAATCAACATGGTACTTTTAGTTCAGGAGAATAGAGTTTGCTAATACAAAACATCGAGAAAAAAAACAAGAAAATTTCCAAAACATACACACAAGCCATTATATTTAGTAAAGCATCCCGTATTAAAATCACGATCTCATAGCTTGCAATATTCTTTTAAGTTTTTTTTCTTAAAAGGCACAGATATTAATATAGTTCATCAGAACACACGGAACACAGTTGAAGAACATGTTTGTTTTCATGAAACAAACCACCAAACGCAATTTACAACGATCGATTGGAAATGAGGCAACAATGAATATAACCATTCAGGGGAAATATTACATTTCTGATAACTCTTTCCAGCCCAAGGAGAAATAAAATTCATGTCTTTTTAGCTGTCCCAAGGGGATATTGCGTTTCTAATCTTTTTATATTGCCTTTGCTGGGATCTGGGTCACCACTCTCCGCCACTTAAGTGCTTCAATTTTCCCTTCTCTCAAGAAAACTGTTGTGTATTTACTGAGATTCAATGGGAGGGTGCAATAATATGTAAAATGTCTCGTTGTGCAGTATGGGTCGGTCAGTTCTCCGCAGGAGTATCATTTCTAAACTGTTCTACCTGTGGAGGGAGGAGTAAAGCAAGCCTACTTTTGTATCTTGCAATTCGTTTTAATCGCCCTTCCCTTAACCTACAACGCAAAAACAGTAAGTGTTTGTCATCATTTGCATAGTATGCTTAAGCAACCACACTGAAAACCTGCTTGCTTGGGAGGATCAGGAAATCCTGAACCATCTTGGAGGAAGTAATATACAAAACGATCCTTCTTAGGGAATATAAAATGCCATAAACGTTGAAATGCTGATTAAACAATTAAAGAAAATGGCAGCCAATGGATGGTATCGGCCAACTTCTGAGAATCTAACCATGGTAAACCAAAGAATATTAAAACTTCCTTGAGAGCAGTCAACTAAAAGATCACTTAAGCCTTTGTTGAGAAAGTTAAGTGTTTTTCTTTTCAAATACCTTGCTAAGCAATATAAATGGAAGGGATAATTACAAAAACCCTCTTATAGTTTGATCTGAATTTCACTTTCCCTGTGTACTTTTATAAATTACACTTTCCATCTTGTAGTTTACACTTTCAATAGCATTTTACATCCTCAACAATGCATTTTGTTTGATCCAGGATATAAAGTGTAATTTATAAAAGTAGAGGGAAAATGAAATTTAGATCAAACTATAGGAAGTATTTTGTAATTATCCCTAAATGGAACTAGAACTAGGACCAGCAACCATAATTATTGGTTCATGAACTTAGGATCAAGACAACTTTATTTGGTCGATGTGTTAAACAACTCAAGCTATCAATTTATTTTGGAAGATACGATTTTTCTTTTCAAGCAATGGCATCCCCAGCCTCATACAATAAAAGAATCCAGCAATTCAACAAAGATCAAAGATGGAACAATAAGTTCAGAGGAACTTACCGTGCTCTAACTTTTTTAGCATGCTTAATATGTCTCTTTAGGAGTTCTGCTGCTGATAAATGATCGACAGGGTCCTCATCCTGAAAGTAAACACGGGAAAAAGGAGGGGAACATAAATGCAAAGATGTCTTGTTTAATGGCCAACTTGATAATATATATTGATAGCAGTGCACAGAAGCCAGTAAGACTACAAAAAGACAGCAAATGAGTAATTAAATGATGTAGTATATGAGAGATGAGTAATCAGAAGACCAACCTTCTTCTCCTTTTCAACTTCTTCTTCACTTTCCTCCTTTGGCAAAAGAGGTCTTGGAAGAGGCTTTACACTATCTCCATAGTGAACCTACCCAATTCATAACAGAAATAAGAGAAGAATAATCTAAGTCTTCCAGTATAGAATGAAGGGTTTTTATGTAATTATTAGTAATTTAGCTTTTTATATTTAATTAGGAAATTTTATTAGTTTTATAACAAAAGATGATATTTTATTAGGATTCTTGTTTTCTATTTGAATTAGACTACTAGGGTTTCTTACTGTCTATATCTAAACCTCCTATTGCAATGTATTCAGACTTGGAAGTTGAGTACTGTTTCATTCTACTTTCTTCCAGCTCTCCTCGATGTTTTCTTTCATATTAGCCCTCTTTGTAGGGATTTACTCTCTTCTATAGGGAATTCTTCAACTTCTATCAATTATTAAACCCTTGTCCTGCATCAGTAAGCATGCACGTGGTCTATGCTTTGTAAGACCGACATGGTTCACAAAGTGATAAACAACCACAAGTATGTTTGAGCATGTATATCAGTATCCTGATTTTGTTTGCAGAGAGAAAAAAACACAAATGAGGATAAAAAACAATTTTGGAAAGTGAAGTGCACAATTTTTAAAGTCCAACCAGTCATTAGGGTTCATAATTTAAACATCTTCCCATGTCTTCTGTTCTATGTATACCAATGTGGAGTACTATTCATGAGAAACAAATGTCAATAAGTGACACATGCTTAAGAAAGAAACTCATATCAACCAAAAAGAAAATGATAAGAGAACTGGAAAACTAGCTTATATCCAGCTCAAAATGGTTTCCATGCAACCAGGTGGTGATAGCTGATGCCACAAAAAACTGATTTTGAGGTTCTAACATATAAGACTAGTAATTTTATTTGACTGTGGATATTATGTATTGTTCTTGATGGTGAAGACCAGGCATAAAGTAAAAGACACACCTAAAGGCACAAAAATAAAAGATACACCTAAAGCAGCAAAGGAGTTTCTCTTGTCACTGGCTCGCAGTAAAACAGCATATTAAAAGTTGTTAGGGATTAATTAACTAAGAGTGTCTTGGAAAAATACTTTAAAAATATGGCATTTTCTCAGAACATGCAAAATGGTAATCCCAACAAAAGTGTAATGCAAACCTCGCTTTCCTCAGGAAATCCATTTCTCAACCATGATCGGCAAAGAGAATAAAGAGGAGCTCCATCAGATATTCTTACCTACAGACAAAACACATCGGTAAGTAACAGCAATATGATGTCATCACAAAGATTCAACTTTAGTAGCATAGCACTAATCTACAGAATCTCCACAGACATTCCATAAAGGAAACTACCTTGTCTTATTAAATAATAATGATCAGTTAATATAATTTTCTATTAGTCTGAGGAGCAGGGAGCACCTCCTATTTTGTATAGCAGTAGGAGGTCTAAGCATACCAATTAACATAAAGAATTCATTGTGTACCTAGGACATCTCTAACTCAACAAAGGGAGGTAGAAAAAAATTGCTTTGAGAGAAGGAACTCTGTCAAGAGAAACAGGGCCAAGGGCCACCTTGGCAAATCAGAATCATTTTAATGCTGTCTCCTATATTATATTGGCACCCACTACCTCTCAATGATGGTCCATGGACCAAATAGTTTTCAAAACTCATTATAGCAAGAAAAACCGATGACTTGTTTTGATGAAAATCCTTATTTTGCTCCATTTTGTATCACAAATATATAAAACCTTACACAAGCAGACAAACTAAAGCTACACTATGATACTTCTACATGTTCTTATGGCCCTCAAATTCAACTTGCAGAAGCTGATGATGCAGGACTAGTTCTATGGGACAGTTTGTAATTGGCAGAAACTAGAGTTTAAGGTTTATAATAGGTGTTTTCGGGCTTTAGACAGGTCTGAAAGAAACAGAAAGTGAAAGAAAAACAGAATATAAACTACTAACCTCAAACCAGTAGTAATCATTCCTTGAATATGAACCTACGCGTCATCCCTAGGGTTTAACTAATCACTCCTTAATGAAAGGATCACACTCTCCATACATCAAGCAAAAAGGCAGCACTTCCTTCATAATAAATCTGCCATACTGAGATTGAAAGACTACAAGTTTATATAGGATGGAGTTATTACTAATCCTAATGGGACTTCGATTCAGATGCCTAAGAAAGATAACAAGTCCCCTTCTTTAATGACTAACTAGCACCAACATTTCCAGCAATCAGAAAAATTACATATTTGTCAACTAGAAGCAGCCTCTTCTGAAACTAAAAACAACCTGAAAAACTTAAACCAACTCCCATAACAAATAGTCTAAGCCTTTATTCTACCAAATACAGCTTGGATTGAATATCTCCTTTTGTCCCTTGCTTAAGCATGCACCCAGAGTCAAGTTTAGATCACTAGACTGCATCAGCTAACCCTCAGGTATGTTCTATAAATAATCAACAATCATTAAATATCTAAAAAACTGCAGCAATTTAAGGCTATTGCTTTAGGTAATCTAACATTATGAACTTCGAAAAGTAACAAGAACCATGATGTTGATATATGCATTACTTGCTTAACAAACATGCAAATCGTGCTCAGCTAAGAATCAACAAGACTATTTGGAGATGAGAGTGATCTCTCAAATCAATACATGTATATTTGCAAAATATTTATCTGAATTTACACATATAGTAAAGTATTTGTAACAAATGCTCCAAGTTCCATGAAAAGAAATGAGGTTTTCTTACTTTTCGATCTCTAACCACCATAAGATTGTCATCTCTGCTTCTATCCCTGCAAACACAAGAAAAAACTTTAAATGTTACTGCTTGCCCATATGTGCTGTGAAAGGCAAAATGCCATAAAGCATAACCCAATAACATTAACTTAACAAAAAAGAATCACCTCAAATTTTTATAGCCATTTGAATCGGAAACCGGAGATGGAGCAACCTAAAAGAAATAAAACAAGCAATAAACTAAAGATGCACGATACAATCAATAAGGACAATATCAGGGGAAGGTAAATTTTGGGTCTATACAAGAATACTTTTGACAATCAATAAGTTTCTAGCAAGACATAAATGCAGCAGCTATGCATAAAATCACTCAACACTGCTGTTACGCAAGAAACATAAACAAAAAGATACCAGTCATTCAATTGCATCAAAATCTCGACTCAACGCTTACAAGGTAAAATCCTTCCATTCAAAGTTAACCAATTCTTGAAATCCCACGTTCTACATCAACAATAATAATCCTACATGTTCACATTAGTGCAAACAATTCGAATTCGAGACCAAGATTAAACTTAAATCTTTAATAATTCTGCAAACGATGAGCATAAAAATCCAAATAAGAGAAAACCCATATCGTTTTTTACCAAAAAAAAATATAAAGATAAACCTTGAGTTGGCCGGTGACCGGAATTCCCTTTATAGGAGCAGCTACAGAGCCGACACCGAGACCAAGACCAACATAATTGTGATGCTGCAAATGAGTAGGGTGCTGCCTGCTCATCATCAAATGCTGCTGCTGCACATTATGAAGATGATGAAGATCCCCCAATTGTTGAGGATTTGGATGAGACCGTGAACTCGGGGACCCAACGCCTGCAGTAGGAGTATGGGGCCTGTAAGCAACCCCAGCTCCGCGTGGATGGTACGCGCCTTGGTTTGCTGGGGTCTGATCTTGTTGGGGGCGAACAGGTCTGGGAATGAACCCACGACCGGAGGAGGCAACTGGGTAGAGAACACCTTGATGATTGGGAGGTATTAGTGGATTTGGGGTTTGGGTTTGAGGTCTGATTACTGGGTAGATGTGTTGGTGGTGGATTTGGAATGGTGATTGGGGCCTCGGTGGGGTTGTTGTGGTGGGGGTGAAGGGGCGGGTTGTGCCGGCAGCGGCGGCGGTTGAGTTAGGAGTGGCTGTGGTCATGGTGGCGGGGAAATTGGAGGGTTTCTCTGTGTTTTTAGTTGTCGTCATTTTTTTGAAAATTGAAATTGAAAAGGAACGGTGCGCTTCGTTGGAGTTGGATATAAAAAAGAGACTATTCTAATCTTGATTGGTTACTGTGTTTATCTCTATTTTATATTATAATTATCTAATAATTACAGTTTGAATACCATTAAATTTCCTAGAGAGTTATCACTTAGATCTGAGTCTACTACAAGCAGGCCCAAACTATACTTTTTGAAACTCACTTATCCTGCACATCGATTCATGACTGAAATTAGGTTGGGTAAAAAAAAATTAAAAAAAAATAAGTCTTATTTACAGCTTTTTAATTAAGCTTGCACTAATCCACAAGCTTAATTGAGTCATCTGATGGACCCTAATGAGTTAAAGCTTAGCAAAGCTCAAACTCAACTCGTTTATACAGCAAGCTTTAAAACAGACTCACAAAACCTCTTTATATCTTAACAACTGAGTTCGATCCGAGCTTTTTGGCGAGCAAAGCTTAGCCGCTACGTTTGCAGCCCTGAACAGAGCTACGAAGATGGAAGAACTTGATGACATGAGCTACTCGTTTTTAAAGAGAAATCTCTCCTTTTCATTCCACACAATTTGGAAGTAGCTAGAGATCCTTGTTTTCTAGCTAGAAATTAAGTGACTTGTTCTTTGTTCTGATATAAGAATCAAGATTATACGTGTTCGGATTTAAACTTGATGAGAAATTGTTTCCTTGTTCTGCCCTCCATTCACAAATGAAGAAATAACTTCAGAAGCATGCGTGTTCTGTACACCCAGAAGGCACTTGAATACAGTAATGCTGCAGGTTTTTGGAAAGGATGCAGATAATGAAAATACTGCTGTGACCTGAATCTTGCAGTAGAAGCCATGGGAGCAATATATATAACCAGGTGTGCTTGTTAAAGCATTCAAGCAGTACCGTTCCCCACGTCAAAATGCACTGCCAAGATCAATGCCATCAAACTTGCTCTCACAGATGGCATTGTCTTCTTCCTTCTGTTATTATTTCTTTATTGATGAAAAGCGATAAGAGATCAAATCAAAAGAATTCAGTCAACATTTACAAATTCACAACATGCAAGCAAAGAACTACTGGAAAAGAATCCGGCACGCACCAGAATTCGTCTCTCTGTGAACACGAGCTTTCCTTATTGCCTTAGCTGGGATTGTTGTGCGGAATCCGGCGACCGGTGATGAACTGATTATTGCTCAACGGAGAGGTAAGCACACTGAGACACAATATTTTACGTGGTTCGGCAAAACTGCCTACATCCACGGGAGAGACAATATTATTTAGAGATTAGAGAAAGGATACAATAAATACATGGAGGAGGAGGATTACATCCACTCACTCATTGCTGCAATGGCAGCAGCTCCTCTTTCTCTCTTCCTCTCTATTGCACTCACAACTCTCTCATTTTGCTCTCTACACTTAGTGCCTATTTATAGGCAGGAATGGTGGCTTCTCTTCTTCATTTTCCAGCAGCTGCACATGGGTGTTACCATTTGTCAACAATGGTGGCTGCACCAGCAGCCCTCTTTGACTCTCACATGGCAGCCATCTTCTTTGACATAGGCAGCCACATAATTGGCAATATACCTAACAATCACCCCCTTTGCCATTCATGTGGGGCAATTGTCCGCTTGCTTCTTCAGCACAAGCTTGCATCTTGCAGCTCTTCCAAGCTTACCATTCTGAGAGCTTCTGTGGCCAAGTTTACAGGTACTCGCCAAACCTTTCAATCACCAGAGTCACCAAAGCACACCTTTTCTCACACAAAAGGATCACTACAACCAGATGGTCTGCCACTTCACATCTGAAGAGTGTTAACGCTTGTCTCTGGGACACAACATTCCCCTTCGAGCGTATCATCCATGCTCGGTCCGGAATGATTCATCAAGCCTTACACCAAGGCTTACAACACCCCCTCAAACGGATATTCCAAGTGCGACAGTCATTATTTGAGTATCTCAATATGATCACAAGCTCACCACTCTTCCAAGAGTCTACTCATCCAGGAGTTGTGCCTGCCCTCTGTTCCACCCTAGGAACCACGCCTTACTTCTCCATGAGTCTCTCGCTCTTAGTCGTAAGAGTCCAGGTAGCTCTCCACCTTTAACCATGGGGGCAGCCCATTAAAGGTTGATCCATATTTATCTCCATACTCTGAGTATTACAATGTCATTACCGAGCTCACCACCTTGACAAGAGTCAACTCGTTCCCGGAACCTGCGCATGCCCTTTACTCCTTCATAGCAGTCGCGTCTTAATGCTCCACAAGTTATCCACTTATTGTCCAAGGCAAATGTCTTCTAGCTCATTGATCTTTAGCATAGGGGCAATATCCATGAAAGTCAATTCTGCATTTGTCTTCATACTCATCATAGCCACTTCATTGGCTATCCATCTGTCCACTTATATCTAGCCATCACATCGGCTCTGGGGTGTTCTGAACTTGGGCTCCTATCCTGGCCCTCACACCTTCTCATGAGGTGTCTCCGCTCGTCGTCATGCGGCGGTTTGAACTGGGCTCACATCGTGGCCCACACCTTCCATCTGAGGTGTCTACGCCCGTTGTCTTGGGCGACCTGATCTTGGGCTCATTTCATAGCCCTCACACCTTCTCTCTAAGGTGTCTCCGCCCGCTGTCATGGGGCGGTCTCATCCTCCTTCATTGGGGATGACTCCAGTGGCTCCAAGATTCTCTACCACCATGTGGACTTGGGAGAGATTACTGCCACTGACTACATAGAAAGAGAAAGTTGTGGTATACTCCTCGCAATCCTCCACCTCGATTTCTATGTTTGGAGCTTCTATGCCTTTCTGCTTGACAGCTCCACCTACACCACTTCTCTTTGGTGTCTTCGCCTTTTATCATAGGCATTTGCACCCCCTCAATTAGGTGCCTCTGCAACAGCTCTCTTTCCATCCTTGCATGCATTGGAAAGGTCTTCGCCTGTTGTCTTCATCAAGAGCATAAAAGACTTCCTGTTGTACAAACTTTAACAGTCTCTGCTCTGAGCTTTATCTGGGAACACTTCTTCTCCTTGCACCTGTTGTCTCATTTCAGTACCTTGTTGGATCCCTCGGGTACTCTTGCACAATCTCCGTGTGCCCTCGTGCAATTTCTGTTCTCCAGATTTCTCCCTATTCCTTGCTTATGTTTGACAGCAGCTCATCCTGTCACAACACCTGTCCAAGTCAAAATAGGGTGCCAATCTTCATTCCTTTGCTGTATTTCTCTTCCATTATCAGGGTCTTCATCAATTCTCCCCTCGAGAAATCACAGTCACTGAATCTGCCTTCTTTGGAGAAATCACCACTCCATTAGATCCTTGATCATGCGGAACCCAACTGTTTCTTTGTGCCGTCATCCTGCTAGTCTTCAACCGTTTCATTACAAACTGCTATATATACGAAAATAGTACCGTATGGATAATCCTTCCACTAAGCAAGTTCCCAGGAAAGATTGGAGGGGTCACAACGGTCCCGCTTAAAACCCAATCTCCTAGACAGAACTTCTTAGGCCATATCTATCCATCGTATTGTCTCTTCGTATATACAACCATTTGCTAGCTTTGTTGCGGCTTTCCTTTACAGGTGATCTGGGATATACAGGTTTAATACATGATTTCTCAACATCTAGCGAGACTACTAGTGTTTAGATTCGTCAAGATTGGTCTTCATCAATTTCCACTCTACACCTCAAATCGTCCACATCTCGGGTGTCCTGAGTGTCCCAATTTTGCCTTCCATCAAGGCATTACATTTTTCCATTTAACAATTTAGCACATGTAATTGGGTAAACATGTGCACCTTCTTCTTCTTCTTCTCCATCGACCACCATGATGACCCTCAGATGCCTCCTGATCGGGCAATCTCTCTTCAATAATTCACCACTGCCATTTTCGGTCTCGAATCTCAACGATCGGACCGTACCATTGCATCCGGAATGATCAAATTAGTTGGAAACATGTCTTGAATCGTCCAAATCGCACTTCAGACGGCTAAGATTTGATCAAAACAATTCTGGCCTGATCAACGGCTCAGATTCAATCTCAGATCCGGTTGCACGTAGGATCAGCTACACTGGATCCTATCCCTCGGCTCGCGGCTCGGCTCAGTTCCAATTCGGCTCGGCTCAACTCATCTCGGCGTGGCTCGGCTCGCGGCTGATGACATGGCATGTGGGTCCCACTGTGCTGACGTGTCTGCTGGCATGGCATGCTGACTGTGTTTGCTGACGTCACCAATACATCATGCTGATGTCATCTTGGGTCATGCTTACTGTGCATGATGACGTCACAAAATACGTCATGATGACGTCATCCTTATCCGGGTCAGCCACGTGGGTCGGGTCGTCTGGTATTCAGGTCAGGTCAGCCCATCCGGGCGAAGAAGACGCGTGTGACGCGTGGCGCGCGTCTGCGCGCGTGGCCAGTCTCTTCGTCTGCGCGTGACGGCGCGTGTGGCCATGTCCGGCGTCCGATTTTGACGCGGTTTTCACCAGTGGCTTCGTCTCGTCCTCCTCTACACAGTGGTATGGTCAAAACACAATTTTGACAACTTGCATTTTTGAGCAAAAATCAAACACCACTTTAACCATATGCTCTGATACCAATTGTTGTGCGGAATCCGGCGACCGGTGATGAACTGATTATTGCTCAACGGAGGGGTAAGCACACTGAGACACAATATTTAACGTGGTTCGGCAAAACCGCCTACATCCACGGGAGAGACAATATTATTTAGAGATTAGAGAAAGGATACAATAAATACATGGAGGAGGAGGATTACATCCACTCACTCAACTCACTCATTGCTGCAATGGCAGCAGGGCTGCTGCCCATGGCAGCAGCTCCTCTTTCTCTCTTCCTCTCTATTGCACTCACAACTCTCTCATTTTGCTCTCTACACTTAGTGCCTATTTATAGGCAGGAATGGTGGCTTCTCTTCTTCATTTTCCAGCAGCTGCACATGGGTGTTACCATTTGTCAACAATGGTGGCTGCACCAGCAGCCCTCTTTGACTCTCACATGGCAGCCATCTTCTTTGACATAGGCAGCCACATAATTGGCAATATACCTAACAGGGATCTGGATCCACCGCCACCTCTCTCGGCCACTAAACTGCTTCAATTTTCCCTTCCCTTGAGAAAACTGCCGTGTGTATACGGAGACTCAACGGGAAAGAAGAGGAACGGTGGAAGATCAGATTCATGTCGAATACAGTTATAGTGGTACAAGGTGCATGAGCATGCTGACCCTGTGCCCTTCTGAAACTCATTTGAAGTACCAACCATCACCTTGACATTAACGTATCATCAATTTATAACTTGAGCATAGGAGATGATTCGTCGAAGATGATCAGAGAAGTGAAACAAAGAAAGACAACAAAGCTTTTCAAAACAAGGATAAATCAATATACGTGTTTACAAGAGGCAGCAAGCTTGCTGCGATGCTTGAAGCTTTACCACCACAAAATTAAGAAACACAGCTCCTTACGAATGACAAATTCAAATCCTAAACAGAGTATGAGGCAGCCCTCCCTGCCAGTAGACATGCAGAGCATCAGCAACAGAGTCTTTGAGCAGACTCTAAGATCAGGAACACGAAAAGAGTAATTTCTTCTGTGATACACATACGCACAACCAACGCTGACTTGATGCAGTTTTAGATAGTGAAGGAATGCAGTATTAAACTTTCGATGGTGCTATGGCAATCCTGTGCTCAATGTCACCGATTTAGCGGGTTGGTTCAGGTTTTATTTTGTTTTTAAAACTTTAAATTTTACTATTTAATATTGGATTGTTTGGTAATTGTCTTCATAATTTTATATAGTTTTATTCAATTTTTTTTGTTAATCAGTTTTTTTTCCTTTTAATTTGCTTTTATTATCATTTTTTTTTTACCTTTTATTGGCACAAATAATTATTTAATTAAACAAAAAAATCTATTTAAAAAAAAAGTTATTAAACATAACTAAATACAAGACCTGTGTTACAAGATTAAATATCTTAATCTTAGTTATATTTTTATTAAATATTAATTTATTTAATTAAATACATGTATAATCATTTCAGGTTATGATTAAGAACTTTTTGTATCCAAAAACATATTGAAAAAACATGCATATTCATATATTTTTTTTCTTAAAAATTATATGACCCATAGCGAGCACGACTCAAATAGCCAGGTAACAAAAACTAAAAGAGATGGTGATTTTATTATGCAACATCTTATAAAATACTATTCATTGCAATAGTATGTTTTTTAAAATTTTATCATTTAATATTTGATTTATTGAATATCAAACTTTATGATTTGTTGCAGTGTGCCTTCCATGTGGTTATTTAATTCTCATAACCCTTATCACGAGTTTGGTGGATTGATATGATTTTTTTTCTTTGTTTTTTATTAGTTTTTTTTTTCAACTTTATCTTTCAACATTTTGTTGACTAGGAATTAAGTTTTATGATTTGTTTTGGTTTATTTTCTAAGAGGTTATCTCGATCTCATGATCCGGATCACAAGTTTTACAAGTTAATGAGGTAGATCCATGAAACATTTAGATTGAGCTCTTTTGTCGTGTCCTTTTTCTATATTAATTTTTTTTTCAATTTTATTTTTCAAGAACAAGTTTATTTGGAATTAGGCTTTATAATGTATTTCGATTTGTTTTATATAGGGTTATCTTAGTCTCATAATCTAGGTTGCAAGTTTGGCAGGTTAACCAAAGTCGACTCGAATCATTTTCTTACTTACTTTATACGAGGTTATTTCGGTCTCATGAGTTTCGTTTGTTAAACCGAGTTGACTCAAGTCGTTCTTTTGTGTTCTTATTTTAATTATTTTTTTTTTTTCAATTCCAACCTTCAACATTGAGTTGTTTGGAAATTAAGATTTATAATTTATTTTAATTTATTTTTTATGGGGTTATCTTAGTCTCACGACCCAAGTTATAGATTTTGGCAAGTTAACTCGTGTTTTTTTTTTTCAATTACATGCTTTAACATTTGGTTAATTAGAAACTGGACTTCATAATTTATTTTAGTTTTTCTTTATATGAGATTATCATGATCTCATAACTCGAGTTACAGATTTGACAAATTATCACAAATAACCTGAGTTAATCCAATATTTCATTGCTTCAATATTAAGAAAAAAAAAGATATCGTTGTGAATTTCTTAGTCGAACTATATTTTTAATAATTATCCAGATTGTCTTAGAACCCGTCAAGTTAATAGGGTTAGTTTGTCAAAGAACCATCTTAACCCAAAAGCTTAAGCTGTTAGGTGAGGTCCCAGGATATGATTTATATTATTCTATAACACACCCCCTCAAGTGAAAGCCCTTTGGGCTTGAAACTTGCACAGGCCCACATTATCTTGTGCTTAATTTTTATCAAATAAATAGGGATGGTGAGATTCGAACTCGTGACCGCTTGGTCATTAAAGCTCTGATACAATGTCAAAGAACCATCTCAACCCAAAAGCTTAAGCTGTTAGGTGAGGTCCTAGAATATGATTTATATTATTCTCTAACATAGTTCTCAACTTCTCATACAATTTATTTATTTTTTTACAAGAAAACTATTAACAACACCTTAATATTTCTTTACATTAAAATCTTTATTGTTTTAATATTAAAAAAAAAAAGATATCTTTGTGAGTTTCTTAATCAAGCTATATTTTTAATAATAATCTAGCTTGTCTTAGAACGCGTTAAATTAATAAGGTTAATTCTTGTATGATTTAATTTTTTATATATAAAAAAACCATTAACAACACTTTAATATTTTTTTACATTAAAAAACAAAATTATGTTACCTGAAGCATAACAAAACATATAGTTTATACACCAAGAGAAACTTGAATGAAACATATTCGTATCCACTTGAAGAATAATATTGATGCTTTCCTCTACTTAGAGAGTCTAAGTAAAATTCTTTATATTTTCTTTGCCTAAGCCTAAGTGTTTTGATTCCTTTCTTGGTCAGTGATGTATAGGAATTAACTTCATTTCTGATCGATTACGCTTTCTTTATTCTTTCATTTGTCAATCTTTGCTCTCTTTTCTCTTTCTCCTTTTCATTTTGCTTTGTTGGCGCCATATAAATTTCTTGATATTCAATACTACGTGAAAAGGTGAGATATTGATGTTGCTAAAGAGTTAAATCATTTTAAAAATCACTTAATAGATTTTTAAATTAAAATAGTTCTTTCATTTAATACTCAGAGAATATTTATCAAGTGATAATTTTCCATCTCAATTCTTTTAACTAAATTAGAATTTTTTTAATTAATTATGTAGAGAGGGCAAACATTTTTTTATACCCCCCCCCCTGCGAAATTACTGGATTTAATACATTCTATTTGTTCTGACATGAAGAGAGAGAGATAGGATCGCATCAATCTTATTTCCTTTACAAGCAAAAAAGCTGGATTGCAGATCAATACATTTTTCTTTCGAAATAATGGCAGTATTCTAAGATTTCATGCATTAAGTTTTGGTCAGATATTCTTGAAGGAACGTGTCCACTGTAAAGGTGCAAGCTCAATTTCAGGGGAGTCAACTCAAAGAAAAATGAAAGCCAGCTAAGAACTTACAAATTATTATAAACTAATGTTTGAGCCTCAAATTGCTTGGCTTAAAATGGTGGCAGACCTAGAAGGAAAAGGAAATTAAAAAGAGGACTTGGAAATTAAAAAAAGGTGCATCCATTAAAGGGATCTTAAATGTATGCCTAGAGATCAACAAAGCAAACCGAGAAAGAAATAACTTGCTTACTCTCCTCCAACCACCATATATACATAGGTTTGTGAATGATGGATCATATATCAGAAGGTAACCTTCAGAAAAGAGGAGAGATATAATGGCAGCAAAACCATTGATCAGTCGCAAGAACTCTCTGCGTCCTTGTGTGAAGCATTTCAGCCATTCCCATCCATTACGTCCGGTTGATGTGAAAGAAGAAGAGGAAATTATTTGTTCAGGTTGTGAGCTAGACCTTTCAGGTTCTGCTTACAAGTGCACAAAGTCCACATGCGATTTCTTCCTTCACAAGTCCTGCTTTGAACTGCCGCGAGAGCTCGAACACACCTCTCACCCTCAACATTTACTTGTCCTTCTTTCTTCCCCTCCTGGCGATGATTCCAAGTTCACTTGTAATGCTTGTGGTGATTATGGTACTTCTTTTGCTTATCATTGCGCTACTTGCCAATTCAACTTCCATGTTGGGTGTGCTTTCTTGCCCAAAACCATGAAGCATGTAGACCACAACCACCCACTTACTCTTTTGTATTCCACTAATTTTCTGGACAAGGAGGGCCTAGTCTTCACCTGTGATGTCTGCAGGAAAGAAGTTTCTCAGACCAGCTGGGTCTACTACTGTCTGGATTGCGATTATGGTACTGACCTCCATTGCACAACTCCGGCTGAGTGTTGAAGAGAAGCCAAAAGGAAGCTCTAGATCATGCTTGAAAACTAGAAGCTGCTGCTGCCTCAGCATTTTTGTTGATGTGCTTGGATTGTTCCGTGCTTATCTTTATTAACCCTTTACATATTTGGCTTGATATTTATTTGATTGGTTTTTTCCTTATTTTCTAGCTTCGAATGAATGATTTACATTTTGTGGCTTATGATCCAAAGAAAGTTCACAAAAACCATGTAAAATAAAAATATCCATCCTGAATATATCTCATGTGTCATCAGTCCCTCAACCCATGTTGACCATTGCAAATGAAATAGTTGGAGTAGATTTGGTAACGAAATTTAACAAATGCAATTCACATTATGTTTCAATAATCCTCGTGGTAGGATTTACAACTTTTGACAGAACAAATATAACACTTTTACAGCTCTTGAAAGCTCTGTCAGCTCCGAAAGACCCTAGGAACAAGACACAAAACACTATAGGCATAATTCTGAACTGTCTTGGTATCTAGCCACACTGATACATACTGCGTATTAACATTTAACAGCCATTTCTGATCTACAGTAGAAATTGTAGACAGGAACTATTTGAAATGTAGCATATTTTCTCTTAGATGTGGTCATGCAAGTAGCATGGAGTTGTATATACACGTCCGCTGATGAGATCTTGGAGATGCATTACTCCTTGTTTCTAGAAGTGCGGTCTTTTCTCGGCCCACCAAGAATACGGGAGATCTGAAGACCTCGACTGAAAGCTTGGTTGAACAGCATTCGAGTTTGGAACTCGGAAACAAATGGGAACCAAGCCAAGAATGCAACGGGTGTGAACAGAAGCAAACCCATGACTATTTCATAACCACGAGCAAGTGTCCGGACCGATCCCCAGAAGCCAGCGCGCTGTATAAGTGGCTTGCAGGCCTGTGCAATCTGTAATAAAATGATCGACCAAAAAAAGCCGTGAAAAATAAATATCTTTTCCAGAACAGTATCCAACTAAAGCGATTTCTTACAAGGCACCATGATTTACTAACCAGCAGCAGTCCCCATCCAGAAGGCAAGAATGCAAGAATGCAGACTATGATATCCCGTATTGTCATGTGAGGGAGTGCTATCAAGGTGATGAATACGGAGATAAAAGTTATGAATATGAGACCCTTAATAAGCCGAAACAAGAGTTGGAAGTTTGCACTGAGCTGTTTTCTTCCTACAGCTACACCCTGTAAAATAATTCAACAGAATTATCAGTACTAGCCAGGTCGGGGAATTTAGTTTGCTTAATTTTATAGTTAAATGTGAAGCCCTAAACAGAGCCAGTAAAATTGGGGTGCAGTAAATAGAAAATAAAAAATCTTTGAATAACTAACGTCCAGCAAGCCAACTTTACAATCAATTGTACAACTTATGACGTGCAAATACGATTAGCATCAGGATATTTGGTTCTAACACTGCAGATATTCAAGGCAGAGGATTTGCGCAAACAGGTACCATAGGAAAATGATCCAAGTGAGAAAAAGGACATAATAATAATAATAATAATAATAATAATAAAAAAAAAAAAAAAAAAAAGAAGCTATTCTTAGATACATAATAGTAGGCTGAAGATCTTTGTGACTAACCTTCATTAAAAACAATACTAGAATGATCACAATCCATGAAACACCATAAACCTGTAAGCCAGAGGAAATTTAAGTTCAGAATAATTTTAATTATTTCTTCTTAAACGTCATAGAACACACAGACATGAAGAAGAAAAATGATGATAGACAGTATACCAGAAAACTTTTGGTCTTGTCAACAATACTGAGATGGTACACAAGGCCATACTGAAAGATGAAAAAGCGCAGTGACAACAGTATCTCCACAATGATGCCTCGCTTCCCAGAATAGCGGAGATGCTCTTGCTCCTTTTCCCACCAGGATTCCCAACTTTTTTCTGGATGAACACCAATCCCTCCACGGTTATTTATCCACTTATTCCAATCTGTATAGTCATCAAGAATCTTTTGCCACTCAAACCCTGATGGATTGAAAAGGAAAGGAGCAAAAAGCCATGTCCCCACCATGAACCACATTGATATAGTGATTAAAACATATGCAACTACACCTCTGTATGAACGCCCAAATATATGGAATACAAGGAGCAGAATCATCAATTCAATCCCTTTGACGAAATGGCTGCGAGAATACAACCTGTAGTTATCAGCAAACTTAGCATGGAACACTACAAAGCCACGGCCAGTAGCTCTGTATGCTGAACCTCCATGCAGCAATGTCCTTCCATAATAGTGAGTCTTTGTTCCAAGAGAAAATGTGAAAAATACAGGGGCCAATTGTAACTGCATCAATATGAAATCACTTAATGCATTACGAAATCCTTTCTCCAGACCAATTTCCATCATCATAGGCAAAGCCATCAAAAATCCAATTTGCACAAAAGACTGAGAAGCAAGAGCTACTTGAAGAGCCTTGTTGTCTCTAATAGCTCGTTGAGTACTTAAGCCTTTTTCGAGTCCACTGAGAACGAGATATAGGCGGCCATATAGAAACACATAGACAGTGAGTACAGTTAGCTGCCAAAGAAGAATCAGGGACTTTTGGATTAGTATAGAGAATGGTAATGCATATACCACGTGAGAAAGAATCTGCATTTCAGACATACCATGGTACTAAAATAGAAACCAATTGTGGTGAAGTAGCATGACAACATTCGGAAAAAATCAAAGCGATGTCCAAGCCTATATATGTCACGACTCAATGTCTGCTCACCATTCCCATTGGCTATCTTTGCCTCGAACATAGATATCTGGTTAAGGCCCACATCCCTCCCTTTACCAACTTGGATATATTCATGATGAGTAATATTGCCTTCACGTAATGTAGAATTGAAACCTGATGACAATTGAAAAAAGAAAATGATGGGTTGCAAAGCCAAAAAAAACATATACTCATTAGTGTAAAGTACATAAAATATCACAATGCCTGCAAATATGTCCTCGCTTAAATTGATGACTTTAGAAGCTTTGCTGACACCCCCTCTCGTCAAGTGAAATAGTCTATCAAAAACATCCGGGTGACCATAATGGAACCGTACTCTGGATGAGGAGCAGATATCATTAATTATAAAGGTAAGAAACAAAACAGACAGCAAAAGTCATACATACAAGATTAATAGTTATGTATGTAAAGTAATGAAAAGAGAGAAAATGTAACACCAGAATGCTATTGCCCTCTCTTTTACAGATGAAATTAAAAATGTGGCACATATATAAAGTATAAACACATGCTAGCAGCAGATATCTGCCAGCCTGAAAATTTAGAGGCTTCTCCATAGCCCAATCAACACTGTGTTAACAAAGCACAAAGACTGCACCATATCCAACCCAATCTCCCACCAAAAAAAAAAAATAATAAAAAAAAAAAAAAAACTATTATAGCTCTAGCAATATATATGTTTGGGAGTTAATAATAGGATGCTTCAGGTACTTCCTACAAACTGCAAACCATACAGTGGTCAATACACGGATAAAGTTCTTTTGCTGCATTGACATGATATTGTCCATTAATTTAATTAGTATATAAACCATAAACATGAGATTTTCTGAATTGAAGCTGGAATCTTACTTCAAAGGGCTAGCCAACAATCTCTGACCAATAGTCACAAAACTAGTCTCCTGATTTGACATAAACCATGCTAGAGATGAAACACTGCACAGATCAACCAAAACCTTTAGTGAATGCGGAAATTGAATCTTAATATTGCAGCAGCACAGCTATAGTTCATTTTCCAAGAAAAAACAGCACAGTACCTGCCAGTGAATATGTGCTCCCTAAGCCCAAGAATTGTCGGATATCTCACACCGTCATGCTTTTTAAGAAATTCTTGAAGCAAGTTCCTCACTTTGAAGGCTTCTTCCATGTAGTTATCCTATCGCATGGATACATATCAATTGAGTTTCTCTACAGATTGACTTTTCCATAATCTATTTTCTTTCTTACTGAATGGAGTACCTGGTTCATGTCTATTGTTTGCAAGGCTTCCCCGCGAGTGAAAATAATGGCATGGTTCTGATTTTCTGGCTTTCCCTCACCTAGCATTGCAGGCCCTGGAAGTTTTATCCGATAAATTACCTGCAGAATGAAATTCAACAGAGTAATTGCAGGAATCATGCTAATAATAATAAAATGCCTTCAGTTAAGTAAAGAAGAATCACACGATTCTCACACTCCACACCACAAATTTTCATGGACACACATACACCAGTTATATGAGTTTTATCATCGATGACACTCAAAATGCATGTCATAGTAGGTTTGGTCTTCAAGTGTTTGGGGTGGGGGTGAGAGGAGAAGAAATCATAAAAATCCCCATGTATTAATAATCTTTTTCAACTAACTTTTAGATCAAACCTTCTGAAAACAGAAGCAGCTTAAATGACTTCAACCGATTAAAGTTCACAATAATACTTGATGAATAGAATAAGACAGGAGTTATGAGGCTGTAGTAATCCTTTCCCCTTATTATGTTATATTAGACAATCATGTTCAATAAATAAATTGCAAAGAACAGTACACGGATTTGAAAACATTGCCTGCCTCACTGACACTGCATCAAACATTTTTCCGTTTTCTTCCTTGATCATAGAGTTTAGCATACAGTGAATACTTAATCAATAGAAAATAGTGTGACAGTAAATCAAATGTCTATCAAGCATTTCATGCATTATTTCATTTAAGAATAAAGCCAGCAGTAACTTTCTCAAACAATTAAATTAAATTAGATTCCTGAATATTATCAAATCTGAACAAGCTGTAAAACACACTAAGACTGGTACCTGGTCTAAATTTTGAACTGGCTCGGAAGAATCAATAGGTTTGGTTGGAGGAGCAACTTTCACGAGAGTTGAATAATAAACCTTCTCAACCATCTTTTTGGATTTATCTTTTCCAGTTTCTTCAACTTCATCAATATAAGCCACGCGAAGTGATGGATATCTGCCTCCAGGAAAACAATGAAATGATACAACCAGTTCCTCACAAATGCCAAAAGAAGTCAAAAGGATAATGTCAGAAAAATAGCCAAAGAAAAATTGGGAAACCTACGTTGTCATGAGCTTCAAAATGTCTTTGGCAAGAGAATGACCTGCACGTTTGTGCTTGCCATATTGTTGGCATGACACGACATATGTAAATTTCAAGTCAGCTATTGCTTGACATTGTTGCCAAGTTGAGTTATCACTCTTGGATGGTCCCTCACTATTTAATTCAGCAGCCTTGTAGCCCTTCATTAGTTCTGATACAAGCAACATTAAATAGGATTTGATTCAATGTTAAAGGGATGACATAATCTGACATTTACAATCAAGCTTTGGCCAAGTACCTTCATCATTTGCCATATCAAGGAATGCTTGAAGTTCCAAAGCTTTTCGGTAATACATCATTCCTCGTACTTATTTGTCAAAGATATCAGCAGAAAAGCATAGAATGCTTATTGTCAATATAATGTCAAAATAAGAATTCTGCTCTATGAATTCTCAAAAAGATACACAAACGCTGCAGGTCAGGGTGGCAGGAGAGAGGTTCCTACCTGTTTTTGTTAATGTTTGGCCTCTATATGATGCCCACAAACGGAGTTCTTCCTCCAATACATCATTTGCACGGAGTTCTTCCTCATTGTTACATCCGACCCGCTCGAGGAAGTTTTTCCATTCATCTGAGTTGAATCATAAATACATAAAGTATATTATTTTTCTGTACAAAATTTTACCAAGGACAATCAGTTGAAAAGAAAATAAGATTAGGAAAAAGAATAGATGATGTTAACCTGGAAAGATCTTTTGCAAGTAAAAAAGGATAGAAACACCATCATCATTTTGCTTTTCCAGAAGATTTATAGAGTAATTAACCTCTTCGTGGTAATAAGGAGTTAGGACACTAAAACAGAAGACAAATGTGTCACATTACACATGCAAGTAATAACAGTCATCTGCAAGCAACCGAGCAATAATGCAAAGAACAATACAGCAATGGTAAAACTTGGTTCTATAGTGCTTCAAGTTTCACAGCAGGTACCGTAGTTAAGAGACCCAGCCAGGCCAAGGAAACCCAGGTCAAAAGCAAAAAAACATTTCAATTTTTTTTTGTCTTAAACTTTGTTTCGAAACAATTTAAAAAAAAAAAAGGTTACAAATGACTTTGTTTCGAATGAAAAAAAAATTCCACAAGTCTCACCCAAGTTTGTCGGGTCACAAATTGACCCATCAGGTCAACTACATGGCTGGTCCAAAAGGAAACCCAGCCTAGACCAAGGCCTGGGTCAGCAAGTCACCGGGTCAACCCACCAGGCAAGGTTGGGTTTCATAACAATGGTAGGTACAAAGTTCATAAAAAAAATTTAAATAAAGAGGGGAAAGAAGAAGAAGATTCAGGTAATCACAGTGCCAATCCAAGTCTAGCTAAAACTTTGCATTTGACATTGCTAATGTATATGCCAGAGTCGATCATGAAAACAGAAGTTTAATTTATGCTGTAAAGAAGATGGATGTGAAGACAGCTTACGTGAACGAAAGCATATTTCGAACTTTAGGTGCACTGGGCATTTCCATGAACAATGAATTCGAGAAGAAAGAAATGCGCCTTCTAGCTTCCAAGTTAGATGGAACATCCATAGCAGACTCCTTCACAGTAAGCAATAGATGAAGCCTTCTGATCTATTGGAAATATCAAATTATACACATGAGATTAGAATGTCATCTGTAGTTGACTTGCCAAATTGAAAATGGAAGAAAGGAATTAGGTCAAATGAACCTGAGTGATATTTACAAGCTAAAAACTAGAGAAAACAAGCGCGGCCACATGGTGGACATACTAGCAAAAGGGGCTTACTCTTTCTTTCCAATCTTCTGTCTCTGGAACTGGAAACCCGAGTTTGCCGAGAAATGTATGTTGCTGATCAATTGGTGTCATTCCCTCATCATTTCCATAAGATCCACCATGGTTTGAATCCATCAAACTACAGCCGGAAATAATAAATGCATAACACAATTATACAAAAGTTAATAATGTATAGAAGAAACAGTTGCATTCAAATAATATACCTAGGAAGATCATCCTCCAGTATATCCCTGGTCACGACCTCTAGCATGTCAAGCAAGAGGATGACAACACGATTCTTGTCTTCCTTGTTATTGATTATCTGTAATATATACTGTTTCAGTTAGGAGGGGTATAGCTTGACCCAACAGATATACATACCAGTTTCTGTCAGAAAATGATACCAGAAAGTCAATTAGCTTCACAAATTGTTCATTGAGAATTGGTAGGGCACTCATATTTAATTCTTGTATCAGGGCGTCCTTTTCTATATATTCATCAACTCTGGTGAAGATATCTTCTATAACCCTGAACATAGCAAACAGTTAAGATGATAACCAAAATTATCTTGACTGAAAAACACAAGTCCTCCTTCCAATTTTGACTAATAATATACATAGCATTGAACTCACTTTTTTTCCCGATCTCCCTGAACCAAATAATTGATGATACTTTTAAAAGAAGCATAGCACTCACGAACTGCACAGTGCATATAATTGTCTGAAGCCAACCTACTTTTCAGTTCACGGTCATTTCGATTGCTGTCTTTTGCCATATCCAATGCTATTGGGATCTGTATGGTATGTAGGTTAGATTTATATGTCTGAGTGAGGCTAGAAAACTAAAATAATTCAGGAACAAATAAACCTTGCTAGCAAGCAAAAATGGAGGCCATTGAATGAGGTCTAGTTCACGATCAGCCCAATAGGGAACAAGCATCAAATTCATTTCCCTGCAGATTTGACAGTTATTAGAATCTATAATAACATTCACCCTAATTCTAAGAAAGGCAGCAAAATATTCCACTTGCAAGTCCTTACGATACCTATTATCTATCAAATCCTCCTCCCAGAAGCTAGTGATTATTTTATTCCACATTTGTGCAAACCTTGCTTCCTCCTTCTCTTTGTTGGACTTGTTGGATTCAGTCTGAACTAACAAGCCAATTGGTTAAGACTCTAATATGGGCATTTCAGATAATAAAATGGCGAAAGACATTGAAGATGTGGGTCTCTAGCACCTACAGGCGGAGTAAATCTACGAGAGAAAAATGGCTCTCAGTCCTCTCTTCTTGATAGTCTCAACCTTTTCAGGAGGAATCAAGCATTCATTAAAGGCCTCTGGTAATGATTCGAATCGATACCTCAACATTCCTAATGTCCGAATCTGCAAATGAAACAGAAATAATAATTATGGAATTTTACTAAAAAGTATGATCAAAGAGTATTTTTCTTAAATGCTGAACAAATGTTACCGACGCCTTTTCTTCATAGTGAACTGATTAAACACCCAAGGGATTAAGGCACCATTTGGTAGCGCACGTCGGGTGTTTTTGAGAAATGCTTTTCAAAGTGCATTTGGGTTTTAAAGGCATCAATTTGAAGCTTTTTTTGGTGATTTTCAATGATTTGGATGAATGAGAAAGTGACTTCTCTCAGCTCACTTGTTAACATGACCATGCAGTGATTGCTATAGAAGTCAAAACACCTTTCTTTAGTTGTGTAGGCTAATCAACTATTAAGCATTCCTAATATCAGTTTGAATACCAGTGAATCAATTTATCTAACGATCCACAAGTGCCTATATATTTTCTTTGAGTCAAATTTTCAAACAAACAACATTTACTGCATGTTTGGTAAATTCAGAGGTTTTCATGAAATTTTAGGTTTGGAATCCTTTTGAGTTTTAAGAATTGAATTTCAAATACAAATTAATCTCTAAAACTACTACAAAAGTAAATCAGAGACCAACCCCTCTGATTCAAAATTTCAAAGTAGACAAATTTAATATTAAAACTAACTTTCTCAAAATACTCATCTAGCCCTCTTATTTTTAAAGACATTTGAAGAAATAAAATAACAGCAATGAATTGAATTTTATCTTTTCCAAACATGTGAATTCAAATTATTTATCAGTTGAATTCAAATCAAACACTATTTCAATTGCAGTAGAGAATTCGCTCCAAACAACCTATTATTAGAGATAAGATCCCATCAATATGCTTTAAATGGGTATCAAACAATCCTTGCCTTCATGATCAAGAAATAATTTGCTGCACATACTTGGACATAGGAATACAGCCAAAAGTTCAAATATAAATACGATCTATAGAGCAAAGCTATCTTTACCAACCTCTCCAAGACGGCGAAACGCGCCATATATGCCTCCAAATATAGTTGAGTAGATGGCATACCAAATCTGAGTATCCATAAAATAGACCTAAAAAGGTATCACTTAGATCAAACAGTAATCTTGACAGTTAAAAAACAATTGCAGAGAGATGTCAATGGAACAAACGTACAAGAACAACAGGAGCCCACAAAGAAATCACGACACCAATATTACTCTTGGCTGCAAACAGATAATGATGGCATTATAAAACATTTTCATCATACAAGAACTAAGAAGAATGCATTTCACTCATGCTATTACCTCGAGGAAAAAACTCATGCCACTGGTAGGTTCTTATGTGAACCTTCATGATAGCTTTTGTTGGACCAACAAGTGGCTTAATCTGCAAAAAAGAAGGTTTGTTTGTAGAAACCCATTACTTGCCTCCCAAAATTCTTTCTTATCTCTTTACATTTTTTGTCAAATAGACTCTGTTGCGGGTAGGATAAAAAGCCTATAATTGCAAAAAAAAAATAAAAAAAAAATTGTTATTTTTGTCTGCGTGCGATGAAATATTTGAAATGGGGATTCAAAACCCGATGTGTATTAGACGTTAATCGACCACCATAAAAGTTAATAAATAGAAGAAAAAAAGTGTGGCTTGTGTGACCAAACGGGCCAACAATGAATTGGATGCCCCGTTCAAATTGTGATTTGCTTTAAAAAAAAGTAACAATTGTGATTTGCTTTAAAAAAAGTAACGTCACCGCCATTTTAGTCTTGTCTAACCCTAGCTTAAATGTGAAACAAAAAACTATCAAAAGACTAAATTGGAAAAAAAAAAAAAAAAAAACGAGGCATTGAAATGAAAAGACAACACACTATATCGACTAGGATTAACACGCGGAATTTACAACCCAAGTAATAGACATGACCATAATGAGTTAACTCGGTTGGATAATATGTCCTTTTTTTTTCCCTTCCTTTATTCTCTTCCCGGTTGAACCTTCATAGGGTCTTAATTGACCACAAATTGGATTAAATGTGGAAATAAATTGAAAAGTTATAAATGAATCGAAGCTAAAATTTTAAAAAATATCACATGGTATCGACCTCGGTCAACTTGAATTAACTGACAAAATTTAGAACCCAAATCAAAACATAATATCAATTAGGCATAATTTTTTAAGCTAAGCGATAAAAAAAGATGTAATTGCATTTTTTATTTTAAGTTAAATAAAACAAAATTCAATAATAACAAATAGTTCTAATGTATTTTTTAAAAAAAAATAAGGGAAAAATGCATTAAAAAAAAGCCCTAGATGTTGTGAATTAACCCATTGAATCCACGAACCGTGCCAAGAACTCAATCAGGTCTAATAAATTTTTTTCTTAATTTTTTCTTGCACCTAAACAAAGAATAAAAATAATTGAAAAAATATATAAAAAAAAAACTTGCCGAAAGAGCCTAGGCACACGAGCTTGGTGGCCCAACACATCTGGGTCGCTTAGGCCCACACACCTGAGCCTTATATTTTTTTTTTATGGGCTAGACGAAAAGTTTTTTTAAAAAACAAATCAAACGACATGTTACCTGTCTGTTAAGATTCCGGCCACCATAGTGGTGACCGAAAATCAGGGCATACCTAATTTTGTCCAAAAATCCCATTTTGTAACCCATTTTAACCAAAAAACAAAACATCTCATAAACACTAAAAAAAATGCTAAAAAAGGCCCCCCAAATCACAAAATCAAACCAGATTACATTTTTCTTCTTCAACTCTAATCTATTGTTTAGGTAATATTGAGGTTTAAAACAACCATTTTCAAGCTCCTTCATTAAATAGAACTCATTGACACCAATATCAACTAATTTGGTGGCCAAAATATGCAAAAACGACTCTCTTTATGCTAGAATCTAGCGAAACTTTATCTCCTTACAAAATCAGAGACTAAAATAATAAAAATAAAGTTTTGTATCAAAATTAAATTTAGAAAAATATAAGAAACCGAAAAGGTTGAATTTTGGAAATTGAGGGACTAAATTGTACTTTGTATGCCAACTTTAAACAAACCACCTATTTTTGGTGACTTTTCTAAGTTGGTCCTCTGTCTTTCAATTTTGTCCCTCGTCATCAAATTTGAAGTAATTGGCTATTAATTTTGCAATTAAAGGACACAATTGACGAAAAAGAATTAAAGGGACCAAAAATTAAAAGAAAAGGCATTGCTCCACTGTTGAAGGCCACCCTTCTGTTTTAGTTTATTTTGTTATTGGTTTTCATCAATTCATTAAGTCCAGGCAAGACTTCTTTTCTTTTGCTTTAGCTTTGTTTTTTAAGAAAGAAATTATTAAGTACACAATAGATGAAGATACTAATGTTGCATTAACTGAACATTGGATGCTGTTGCGTTAAGGGGGTTGATTTAACGTTCATTAAGTAGGATGGGAAAGAGTATAATGAGCAAGAGATGTACCTCTACGAAAAAACTGAAAGCTAATTTTGACACTAGTAGGAGAACCCAAAACATGGTGTACCTAGGGAAATAAAGCAAATAAAAGTTTCAGTAAGAGGAGAAAATAACTCAGTAGTCATGGAAGCCACAAGCATCCACAAGTCCAGATATTAACACTTACTTGAACAGTGAAAAAGCACTCTCATGCATTCCCCTTCCAACATAGAGCCGAGGCTGCAAGAAATCAGATTACATGCGAGAGATTGCAGGTATGTTCGTATATGTAAAACTTCCATAGAATGCAATTATCAATAAAGTTTTAAAGCAAAATTTTGCATACCTGTGACCACCACATCAGGAACAACACAATCTTATTGTTTGAACGTTCAAGAACCCTCCGAATTATTGGGAACACAAACAATAACACAGAGAGTATATTTGGAGACAAGTAAATTAGGATAGCCATGATGAACAAAGAAGGCGAACTTGGACTACTGCCAAACCATTTCTTAATGGTCTGTCCAAGTCCAGGAGGATTTTTCCAACTATACGCATAAGTTACTGGTAGAATTATGACCCATGCTGCAGCTGAAAGAACCTTTAAAACATATCTTATTTTCACATAAAATGGCATAGTCTTCCTTGCCTTCCACATCAGAATGATATCAATGACAGCTGAAAATAAAATAGAATCATCAATTTGTATTGATAAATGCATAAGTGCATGGTACAGAATGTAGCAGTGCTTTCTGATTACCATGGAATTCTAAGCTATAATCTTTAATCAAAAAGGCTATGTATTGACTAGTAACAGCAGATGCTTAAATTCTTGGAATTCGCAAAGTTAAGGCACATACCGTCAACATGGTCTAGATGGCTTATCATTTAAGGATAGAGAGTTGGGAAAAACTCTGTTACTGGCTTTCATTTTTATTCCTCTTTCTAAACATCATTATAACTCTTTTCAACCTGTATTTAATCTTTTGCTTATATGATTTTTAGTTTATGTTTTCATCAGAAAATACAGAGGTTTCAAAAAGGAGGTTTCCACGACATGGATACGAGAGGAAAGTGCGAGGTCGCGACTCTGCAAGACAAGCTTCTATATAAATGTCTAGATCATCACATTCACCTCTAAGAAACTTGCTCAAAATTTTTACTGAGCCATCCAAATTGGAATTAAATGACCAATTGAACTTTCACAGAAAACTGCCAAACCTTCAACCAGTATGCAGTCGTATTAAATACCATGTGACATCTTCCAAAGAGAATTAGAATTGGTGAATGGTGATATATAAGCTATACTTAAAACTAACTGGACATGCCAATGAGCTTCTAGCTCAATTGGCACCAATGCCTCTCTTTCTGTAACTATGGACATGAGATAAATGAATAGGTCTGTAAGCTCAACAAAATAATGAGCAATGCTCGAACACAAAGTCTTTAGGAGAACTTTTTTCTCTACCTTGTCCAAAATTTAGTATCGTAGAAGTGATGAAGATGCTCAAAACTTTCTTGAAAACGTCACCCTCAAATATGGAACTCAATTTTCCTGATCCATTCCAAGCAATGATGATCATTGCCTTAATTGAAGGGAACATGCAAAAAAAAAATCATTTGTTCAAGATATCATTAGAAAAGAAAAGTCTAAAAATATTCATTATATAACAGCCAAAACGCAGAGAGGTTTACCTGTAAACACAGAATAAAGAAGCTCCACATTCTATCAAAACTTCTGAAAATATGCCAAAATGATCTTATTTCAACAAAATTAACTTTTCCAATCCATCGATCCCCTGTAAGTGGTTTCTTAACCTGATAATCAGAAATAGAGAAATACCAACCATGAGAAGTGATATATCAGGACCAAAATTTTTCGACATGGCAATAGTCTTTATGTTTGCAAAGTTTTAATTTGTAAGAGATAATTTCTTTGAATCACAAATTCAATACAAATATGCTCCACTTTCAGAATGCTGCCAAGGATTGACTTTTGAAGTGAAAGAATGCGGTATATCCAATGAATTGAGCTAATCAGTAATTAAGTGCTTAGAGCCTAGAATATGTAATTTTAGAAGAGAGAGAAAGGAATCAAAGAGCAAATATAACTTCAAAAATCTGTCCATCCAAGGATATATGTCATAAATGGGTGTCAGCACTCAGAGACACATACTCTACTGTTCTTCCTATTCCTGATCTCTCATCCATGTTACTCCTCTCAGAGGCTAGACCAGAGATGCAAATCATGCTCCAATAAGATGCGGGAGCTTTCAACAAAAAGAAGAAGAAGAAGAGCCAAATTGGATATTCTGAAGCTTATTTAGCCTACTGTCTCTCCGTCATACCCTTACCAATGAGGTTTGCCAGCTGTGACCTCCCCCATCTTGAAGGATAAAGAAAGGGAAAACATCTCGGAGGCACACGCGGCATAGATGGTTGTTAATTCATTACAATTTGCCTTTTGCACAATCGTGTCTAGGAATGACGCCAAGTCAGATGAAATTGCTACCAATATGCAAACTGCATCTCTCGGTGTTGGTAATGAATAATATGTAAAGCATGTTTAAGTGTTGCAGATTTCAAGTATTAGACGAAACATAACTCATGGGTGTGCACCACATACCAAGCCCTGAAATTGAAGCTAGAGGCATTGTGTTGAAACGCACATTAGGCAAGGGTCAAGCCCTAAAGGTTTAAATGGTGGCCAAACATATGGATCATTTCACCATCTTTAATTGTAAAGTGCTAACATGAAGAAGGAATATGGGTTACCAAACACTGCAGTCATGAATTGAAAGCAGGGGAGGATGAAGAAAGGCAAACATACAAAAAACATAGGCCCAAAATTATAGCCTACCTCATCTTTTTCAGCTCGAAGCCCCAACACAGAGGGGCAAAAAAAATCAGCATCAGCACGCATGGGCCATCCTAATCGGAAACAATCAGCTGACCTACAATTCCAAACCAACTCACAATTTACAGCTTACAGCATTCACAGATTGGAAAGCCTGAGCAAGAGAATAAAGCATTATACCAAAAGTATTCATTCAAATCATCATAGTTTCTCCATTGAGAATGCTTTGAACTTCCATCTTTGCTCATTTTCGCTTCCCTTGCTATCGTGTCATATATAGGTTTTACTACTTTCCTTAGAAAAGCCTCATTTTCACCACCATAGGCTGGCTTTATATGCTCACCCGTCATTGGACTGACACTCCCAGCCAACATTCCATACAATTCAAATGCCATCTATAAATATTGAGTTCAATAAGTCAAAGCATCCTTAACCTTTAAATATTCCACTATTCAAAAAGAAAATCAAAACTCGTAAAAGAAAATGAAGTATAAAGTATCAAAATTTATTCACAAGTCAATGAGAAATACTGTTTGTCTCCAAATGCACATCAAATCATGAAAATTTGCTATCTACTCAATCTACTTGTCATGTTGTTGAGCCTTACAATGTTTTTTTATTACTTTTACTACATGAATACCCGAAAGAAGAAATCTCTTTTTGATTAATATTTGTTACTTCAATTAACTGCAAATTGAAGAACTCTTATAGTCACATAAAAAATGCATTGAATAGGTATCCCTATCTAGCACTTCCAGCTTCCCCAAAACTCAAAAACAGAGAACAAAGCAACAAATTAATAAGTTTCTTCTCCCTTCATTATCTCTTTATCTGTAGTCTATACAAGTCTTGCAAAGTACATTATTTTCTGATTATAACTCTTCCAACTTCTCATGATTTGCCAATGAGAATATTTCCTAAACTGTAGAAACTGTCTAAAAGATTAATCTTTTAGTAACACTGCAGTAAATAAATAGATAAATACATTGCATGCAAACATTCTACATTCTTCTTCGCATAAATAGGATTTCCAACGAAAGTATAATAAGAAGATTCTACATTCTATGGATGTACGCTTGTAGTCTCTAAACAAGTCAAATCTCCTTGAAACCTAGTTATTGCTTCTTATCTCAGCAACACAATCAGCATTCCAGGCAAATATTAAGACCGTTCTTGAGAGAACCTGGTTATTATACAAAAATATATAAAAATATATAGGTGATTTAGGATAACTTCTTTTTTTGCCAACTTCACATCCAGTAGGTTGCAAACTGAAAAAAAAAAAGCCTAACAGGGAAAATTTAAGGAGCTGTTTAGGTCTGACAGGTTTAAAAAAGAAAATCAAACATGAAATAGAAAAATATACTGAAACATTCTTCATTTAGGTGTGTCGTCATAAGAAGTTGAAAGCCAAATCTCTTGCATACATGATGATATATATAGCAAAGGCATTCTGGCATGAATCTCAAGTTTGCTGCTTCTCCCCATATAAGAAGATACAGACCCATATAGAGTAGTTTTCTCTGTTGCACTTCTTGTTGAATAGTCGGCAGCCTACCATTCAAAATAGCAGCACAACTAATCAAAACGGTAGGAATGAAAATGAAAGAACAAAAGAGAACATGAGAATGAGGTGCTCTGCACTTCCTGTAAGTGAACTGAAGAAAAAAATAAGAGCACCAAATCCATACTGGTTATAAGAAGACTTCAATTTCCCACTCAGCATTTCTAGAATAATGATGATAATGAAAATAAATTATGTGATTTTAAAGGTGGAAAGCTCACCAAAGGCTACTTTTGCGTCCTAAATACTTGCACCATTTTTTGTAGTTCTTAAACAGTTTCTTCATAATATCTGTCACAGCCATGTCATCCAACTAACAAGAAAAAAACGTACAGAAAGTTGATTGATGCATGAGAATATTTCCAAAGTAAGGAAAATAAACCATAAATGAGAAGTAAACAACCTTGGGTTGCTGATCAGGCTTTGGAAATTGCCGTATATGCACATTCGCAAGCAACAGAATCAAGTGCTCCCTTTGATTTGCCACATTATCTTTCTACATATCATCACTTTATTACAGCCAACCAAAGCACTCTTGGATATAACAGGAAGCAACCAAGTTAGTCACTCACCTGAAAGCCAAACATAGCCTGAAGCCAATCTAAAATGTCTTCGTTTCCTCTCTTCTTGTGCCCCTTTGGCCATGGAAGACCCCTGGTGTTTCGAAGTGCAAGAACAGTAGCTTTAATCTGTAAGTTACATAACCAACCAAGAGTTTTCATCAGTACTCAAAAAAGAGTAGCATAAAAATATGAAACAAAAGATTTCAGACAAGGAAGATGGAATTGACCTCAGGATATCTCATGATAACTTGATGTTCACTTTCGGGATCAAGAGGAAGAATATTATAGGGTACATAAATTCGGTTCTTTTCTTCAACTTCAGTCTGTGCTTCCAAAACCTACAATAGAAAACAAGGAAAGAAGAGAGCCCTTATACAAAATTTCCAATATATGATACAACTATTCACAAAATGAATGCTTCCAGATTCAAGTATATTTTTCTAAAAAAGATGGACAGATATTAAATGCCTCATAAGGAAAAATTATCAGCCTAACCTCATCATCTACTTCCACCGCCTCTGTCCGGTTGACAGCCCTCAAAACCTCAAATAGGACAGCAGCAGTTTGATAAGCTTTTGTAAGTTGGGCACTGAACTAGGAAGGTGAACTTGATATGAGAAAACAAAAAAGTACATCCAAGGCAAGTTAATTTACTAATAAATCAGGTCTGTACCAAAAAAACTTACCGATCAGCTTTATCAGCGGCATCTCGTAAAGCTTGTATATACTTCTGATAGTAATCCAGATAAAATCTCTGCATCTCTCGAGCATCACTTATCGTCTTTCCTTGCATGGTGGTGTCATTTTCCTGTTAGACCAAACACATAAATATAATTTCAAGTAATTCCAAATGGATCCTTCACAAAATATCGAAATGGTGTAAATTTAAAAAGCAGTTGGAAGGCTCCAAATTAGGGAGGATGGTGTGTAGATGAAAGACCGCAAACAATGGCTGCTGTAAACATTAATAAATCTTTTTGAAGCAATAGGAACACTTTCAAATAAAGCAAACCAAGAATTGTAAACTGTAACTTGAAGTCCATGTGACAAAAGAAATCCACAAGGTGCTTGGTTGAGAGAAATTTGTCTTGATATTACATACATGCTCAAGGAATTGTCCTTCACAAGATTACATTTCTTATCCTTAGGAGGAAAATACTAAGCCAAATCTGTCTTAATGAAAATTAGACCTGATAAGCGTGTGAAATGAGAGTTTACCCTTTCCAAACGTTGTAGAAGTGCAGTTTTAAACTGCCGAACACCACGCCCACTAGATGTAGGATCTAGTTTATGAGCTTTCTCAAAGGCATAGAACCGACCTATTCAAAAATGATAAACGGTATATGAGTAAATAACACTACTTATCTACCTAGTACCAAATATATACGTATACGTGTGTGGATAAGGAAATGCTGAAAAGCCAGAACTCTGAAGGAACTTGTTAACTCTATTCAATATGAAGTTCTCATTTCCTTCTTCGAACACATCCACATTTTGAAGCTTCTATTTCACAAATATGTCTACAGAATCATTAGAAGAAAAACAAAAAGAAAATCCTCCAGTTGGATGAAAGATCCTATACAAACAAGAGGATTCCAATGATGAGAGTTGATTTTATTCATGCTTAAAACGCAAATGAGCATGCTAACATGCACCAAACAAAAATAATATATTAATAACTTACAGAGATAAGCAACTCTAGGGTTGCTTCCCTCAACTTGATTAGCAACACGGAGAATTGGAGCAATCTCAACCAGAGAAGAAGGCACCACCTCACTATCCAACATGGACTCTCCTAGATTACCAGCAGTCTGAGTCCGCAGAATCTTCTTCTGCGGCGGTTGCTGATCAGACCCCCTTCTATTTGACATCTCTGATGCGTAGTAAAGATCAACTTAAAATGTCTTTGCTTACCTGCCATAAACCATCAAACATCAACAAGAGGAGGGGAGAGAAGGAGAGAAAGGGGGCTAAAACAGCTCACCCTGTTTGGTTTCTTTGTTACTTGCCAAAATCAAAACCTAGGAAATTCCATTATTCACATAAAACTTAATTCAATTATTAGACTTGGCTAAATATGTTTTATGTTTCCCTTTCTAAAACAAGACAATAAGAGACAATGCCCACAGTTTTGCTTTATTCCTTTTCCTTTCATCTGTTTATCTAGCAAGTTATCATTATCTTTTGATAAGCCAGATTAAATTAGACAAAAGCACCATGAGACCAGTAGGCCAGTATGGAGAAAGGAAACAAATATAATGGACAGCTATCTAAAGAAGCAAACAAACAGATAATGCCAGAAACAAACAAGAACCCAAATAAAGTGCAGAATCACATACTCCAGGAACCAGGAGGAAAAATGGATGTCAACAGGAAAAATTTCAAGACAAGGCTTCCAAGGTAACAACCAAACGTACTTTCTTAACACACATATATTCAGAGAAACTAGCAAGGAAACTTGGTCACAGAAAAACCAAGCCAATCATGAATGCAGCCAAGCACCTTTGCAAACAACACCTGAGTGGGACACATGAAAAGGAGCAAAAGACCAGGAAAATCAAAACAGCATAAGCATCCCCAAAGCAGCACCACATCAACCAAAATCACGGGATAGTGCAAATCTCCATAGAAAAGCATAAAAATGTTTAGCACCAAATGAGAGCAACGATAAATAAAACATTAGAGATACCAAAAACAGAGGACCCACCACCACAGACTCGAACAATCAAGAATTCCTCCCAAGTTCACCGAGCCTGGAACCAAACTCACTAACTAAACAAATCAGCTCCACCAAATACTAACTAAAACCACCACACAACACCACCCACAACGCAACACCCACCAAGTGTTATGTTTAGCTAAATAGGAATCCAGTCAATTCCTTGTCACTTGTTCTACTTTTGCAGCAATCAAACCATAGACAGTGAGAACGATTTTCTCGTTGTTTAAAAAAAAAAAATCTTTTCCTAACCATAGATATGGTTTCACCCTGGCAAAATCAAACCGGCCCTCTATTTAGTTGGTGATAAAACCAAGAAAATTCAAATACTGATGAGTGAAGCATAGGCTGAATTGGGAATCAGTTTTCTTCTCTATTCGTGTCTGTTGTAAAATATGCAATTTATAAAGCATGAGATGCTAAGTAAAACCCAACCAGCCCAACAGAACAAACAAAACAAGAACTGAATTCTTGTTCTTGAGAGTAAAGAAAGAACAACAAAAGCAGATAAAGATTACCACTTTAAATATGTTTTATGAACCAGAAGCAGGGAAAGAAAAACAACAAAAGAAACAAGAACTTCAATAGCTCTACTTCTTCCAAGAACAAGTTCCTTGCTAGGCAGTAAAAGTAACAGCAGGAAAAGAAACAAGAAAATCAGAGAAAGAGAAAGATTACCACTTTATTAACAGAAAGAGCCAAGAACCTCAGCAACTCTACTTGATGATCATCAAGCCAAAGATCTCACTCTCTTTTACCTTCTTGACTTTTCCAAGAAATCCAACCCATTAGAGCCAAAAAATAAAATCACAAAAACTAGATACTGGACAGTAAAAGAAACAAGAAAGGGAAAGAAAGAGAAAGATTACCATACAGAACCAAAAAACACTTCAGGAATTCTGCATGATCATCAACCCCAGGACTTCATTTTCTTAAACTGATTGCTTTACAAACACGTATATGTATCTGCACAGAACAGTCCAGCAAGAAAAAGAAAAGGAAGGATAGAAACTGCAGCAAAATATGAAGTTATGACAAAGAGGTGGAAACTACGAACGTGGGAGGGATAAGGGAAGAAGACAAGAAAGAAAGAAACTGCAACAAGTAGAGTGACTTTAGTCTACAGTACAGGCACTTTTTTTCAACTTTCTTTTCCAATAAGAAAATGCCACCCCACCATTTCTCTAGGCTATCTTCTCTCTTTCATGAATAAAATAATACAAGCAGCCGGTAGAGAATTGCTTTTTTTAAGCTTCGGTGGGTTAAACGTAAGATTTGTCCCTGTAATAGTTTTTTGGCTGGATCTTATCCCTGTACTAATTTATTTCTCAATCTAGTCCTTGTCTTTTTGCTTAGTTTAATTTAGTTATGCTTTTAAATTTTAATTTTTTTTGTTTCCTAAAAATCTCTTACACGTTTCTGCGAACATGTCAAGGCTTGAATCACTAACTACACTGCATAGGGAGGAACCCTATTAATAAATACTAACAAAAGAAGAACAGGGTGTGCAGGGATGGCGTTGAGAAATAAATTGATGCAAGGACTACATTAAAAAAAGTATAGGGATGAATCCACCCAAGTTTTGTCTTGAGTTTGACACCATTTGGCATTGCGTTCCAAACGGTGTTTCATTAAATTTAAAATTTTTTTTTTGTTTTGCTAAAATTAAGTGCGGTTTATATTTTTTAGATCGTTTTGATGTGCTGATGTCAAAAATAATTTTTAAAAAAATGAAAAAAATATCATTGGCATGTATTTCAGTACGAAAAGTTATTTGAAAAGCAACCACTATCACACTATCAAACACGCTCTTTATGATTTTTATTGGTGTTACAGTCGAAACTCGAAACTACGTTTTAAAAAGTATATTTATTTTAAAGAAATATTAAATATAGTAATTTTTTATATTTAAAAAAGATAAATAATTATAATTTATTAGTGTTATGGTTCAAACTGTGTTTTAAATAATACTTTTTTTAGTGATTTTTTATATTTTAAAAAAATAAATAAATAAATATTTTGATATATTTTTAAAAAACTTATAAAAGCAATAGCTTTGTTGTTTTTATTGTGAGACTGAATGCATGTGATTACATCTTCCAAGTCAAGCGTGTGTGTGTACGCGTGTGAGTGTTCTCTTGGTAAGGTTGTACCATGCAAGTATTATAAGTTATGATTATTATATTATTATAAATTATAAAAAAATACTAAAAAGCGTTGGTGAAATGTTACTCTCAACACCACTGTCCACACACTCATTAACATTGTTCACCATTAAAAAAAAAAATCTGTGGACAATCAAGTTTTTTTCTCCTGGTTAAATTTTTATTATATTTTTTTTTTTTTATAGTCAAATTTTTTTTATTATGTTATCTAAACAGTCCAATTGTTTTAAACAAATAAAACCATAAAAAATTAACTAAAAAAATCAAATTGAAAAAAAAAACCTAATTAGCTGATTAAAGAGCCTAAAATATTCTTACATGATTCAATGTTGATTCTAAAAATTTAAAATTAATTGACCTAAATCAGTTTGTCCTGCACTAAAAATACTCAAAAAAACAATATCATCAATCTTTGTCTCTTTATCATTTTAGTGTGTGTTTATGAGTGTGGTATTAATTATTTTTTAATATATATTTCACTGAAAAAAATATATCAAAGTAATTTTTTAAAAAAAATATTTTTGATATTAGGATATTAAAATAATGAAAATATATATTAAAAAATAATTTTAAACAAAAATATAGCTTTTCTCTTCTACTACTTATTTTTTTTCCAAAGTAATTTTATTAATGGCTTTACGTGGCGTTACCTTAGCAATATATATTCCATGCTGTTCTCATACCCTCAATTATTCAAGGCAAGGCTGATTGGACAGCTGCGAACGAAGATAAGAGTAGCTGACAGATTGGAATTTATTAAAGACGACGACAGGGGAGCACTGAGACCCCCACAACATATTCTTGATGCAGTAAACTACACTTATTTTCCAAGTGCTGTCAACTCTGTTAAAATCAAACAAGAAACGGAAAGAAGGGTATCTTGTTAGGTGTGGTTTAGTTTATTAGATTTTGAATATTTTTTAAAAGATTATTAGTCTCGAGTTTTTTAAATTTTAAAGTTACTAAAGTTTACATAATTATTAATTTTAAAAGTTATATGATTAATCGAAGTACATATAAACTGATCTGAATATTCATATTAATAATAAAAAAACAAAAAAAAAAAACAATTAAAAAAGATAAAGTTAGGTTTTGAATAACTTTATATGTTCACTAGTTCATTAGATTTTGAATATTATTTTAAAGGTTATTAGTTTGAGTTTTTAAAATTTTAAAAATTATTAAAGATTCATATGGTCAAAATTGTAAAATTAATCGAGGTGCACATAAAATGATCTTAATATTCACAACAATAATAATAATAAAATAAAAAAAGGAGGTTGGAAAGAGATACCAGGTAAGAAAGTTAGGTTTAATGCTACATCAAAGTTCAATTACATCAATAATTTCATCTGTTCATAGCCGAATGTGAAAGCTATCTTCTCCAATGAGAAAAAAATATTAATATTGTGTAACAAAAATAAAAAAAGGTTTCATTGTCAAGGCCGGTATTGAGCTTTAATGTTACAAGATTTAACTTGGAGGAAGATTTTTATTCTCTGCTTATTTAGTTTGATCAATGGTGTTTTCGGATCGGTTTACGCATAGACCAAAAACAACATGGCTTCCGAGCAGAAAATAAAAGGGTGGAACCGGCGGGAAAGAAGAAAAGGCAAACGGCCGGCACAGCAAGAGGATAACAAAGTTAAAAAGCAGTAATAGATATTTGATGACGAGTGCTGATTAAGGTAACAGCGTGGATCCAGCTACTTTTTAATAATAGACCTCGTACAGTAACACTCTCATGACTCGACAGTATTATAGTTTGTTTGTTACTGTAATTATAATTGGTTTTTAAATAATTATTTATACTAAAATATATGTTAGTAATTTTTTTTATTTTTAAAAAATTATTTTTAACATCAGTATATTAAAATTATTTGAAAATATTAAAAATATATTAATTTAAAATTAATAAAAAAAATATTTTTTTTTTAAAAAATAATATTAGAAGTAGGATCGGAGCCCGAGATAACATCATGTCTTTCTTGCTGGGATGGAAAGGTGCGGAAAGAAAGGAGGCTGTGTTTGTAATCCTCGCTGATGTAAGCATGCGCATGATCACAGCCTAAAAAATCAATTTTCAGAAATCTGCCAACTTTAGAACCTGCTTCCATTCCGCTTCCTCACAGCCCCCTCCAAAGGACACGTGTCCACGAAGGGCCATCTTCTTCGACACCAGAAGAACCCTTCCACCGACCTCCTTTTTATTTGGTAATGTGATTTTAATTATTTTTTAATGTATTATTTTATTTTAAAATATATTAAAATAATAATTTTTTATTATTTTTTAATATTAACGGATCAAAATATCTAAAAACACAAAAATATTTTAATTGTTAAATGAAAAAAATTTTAAAATTTTAAAAAGGTTAATGAGATTGTGTTTCCAAATAATACAACTCATCTTATTAAATTTACCATGCAAATAATGTGATTAGAATATTTTTTATATAAAAAAATAAAAGATATAAATTTTAAAAAATATTATTTCAATAAATAATATTTTAATATATTTACAAGATATATAGAAATAATAATTTTGTAGGAAAAATGGTAAAATGACATTTTGTTTAGCAATTTTGTTGGAACATGTTAAAATAATTTTTTTGGGTTTTTATTTAATATCTTTTTTAAAATATTTTTTTCTTTTGAAATATATTAAAATAATATATTTTATTTTTTAAATTTATTTTTTATATTAGCACATTAAAAAAATTAAAATATATAAAAAAAATTTAAAAAACTCTGGCACGTACGCTTCGACAGAATAATATGATAAGGTGTTTGAGGTTGAGGTATTCTTCTAAAACCAGAGCAGCTAAGAGTTTGAGCGGGGTCTTTTTGTCTTTTTAAGTTTGGACAATTGGATCAGTTGACCTGGAAGAAGACAAAGGCATCGACAGGCTAACCACATCGATGAGAACCAACACAATCAGGTTACCGGAATTTTATTCCGATTATCCAGGTCAATTGTTTTAAAATTAAAATAATATTATTTTAGTAAGGAAACTAACAAATTATAACTGGATTTTTAATCGAGTGAGTCACATAAAATTTTTTATTTCTTTGTTTTTTCTTAAACTCAGCTTGTTTTACTCTCAAATCAACGTATCAAATCAGGTCACATTTCAAAACTATATAATTAATTAACACGCAATGCACGCACACTCACGATTTTAAGAGGGGTCAGCATCAATTTAGTATTGTTCTCGATCATATACAAAGATGATGAATATGCTTAATCTAAAATCTCCAAAAGAATATATATATATATATATATCTTATCTATCCTAGATTCATTGTTCGATGTCTAACGCAACCGACACATGATTAATTAATTAAATCACTGTCCTGTCCTCATCAGCCTACTTGAAAAACAGCCATTGCTTTATCTAAAAGCTTTGTCGCGTTATCTTCTAAATATATATATTTTTCAATTGGATCCTTTTATCAATTTGTATTAACAGTAATTAGTTTCATTAATTGGATTGGGCAGGAGACGCTTTCATGCATGCTCCACCATTGCAACGGTTCTCTTTCAATTTTATTTAGCCTGGTTTATTTGTTGAAAAGTAACTATTTTTTAGAAAATGATTTTTTTAAAAAATAAATTTTAAAAAAATAAATTATTTTCTGATATTTGGTAGTGTCATGAAAAATAAATTGAGAAATATTTTTCAGTGTTTAGTCATGTCATGAAAAATAACTTATTAATATATATTTTTTAAATTTATTAAAATAATAAAGAATAAATCTTATGAATTAAAAGGTTTAATGAGAATGAAATTAAAAAAAATCTAATGTCATATATTATTTCAAATAAAATAAATAATAATTAAAATAATGAAGATCAAATCCAACATGTAAAAAAATTAAAAAATGATGAAATTAAAATAATAATAATTATAATTATAATTTCAAAAATTATTTCAAATTAAATAAGTAACAATCAAAATAACAAAAACCAAATTTGATAAATAAAAAATTTTAATTAAAAAAACAAATAATAATCATACAAATAAGAACTAAAGTTAATATAAAAATCAAATTAAATCAAATTTAAAGGGGTGAAATAGAAAAAAAGATTCAAAACAAAATATATAACAATCAAAAGTTTGAGGATCAAATGTGTTATAATCAGTAAATAATATGATATTTTTAATTTTTTTATAATTTTAAAAAGTATTTTCTGTTAAAAAAAAAAATCTTTTTTATAAACCAAGATAAATTTTTCTTTAACTAAAAATTATTTTTTGTTGATTAATTTTTTTAATGATAAATAAATATAAAAAAATTTAAAAATTAATGTTCAAAAAATCTCTTTCCACCGAACAAACAATTGCTGTGTTTTCTATCCAATAAAACGAAATTTCTTCTATATAAAAATTTAATTCAAGTCTATTATATACTTTATGCTTCGGCCTCTTCAGTGTAGAAATCAACCCTATTGCTTTTGGACCTAATTGATAATTATTGTATACATCAGGTACTAAATTTGAGGTTTTTCAAAAAAAAGAAACAAATTATACTGAAGAAAGCAGAGAGAGAGAGAGATAGAAGAAATCCAAAAAATGGCAGAAGAAGGGAAATCAGATGCACAGCTCTTTCAGCTCCTCTCCAATCTCCTCCAACAAGTAGGTTTCTTTTCTATTTTCACAGTGATTTTTTTCCTTATTTCTTCTATCAATTAATTTAATTATATGTTTTACTTTTCTTAATTCTTGTGTTGATAATTGTTTGATTTGGGGTGTTGAAGAATAGGAATTTGACACATGATTGAGCATCTGGGGATCAATGAAATTGGTTTTTTTTTTTTCATGATCTACTGAAATTTCTGATCTGGGTTTTCTCAAGTTGTGTCTTTTATTTCTGATTTGATGGTATTTGCTTGAGTTTGTTGACATTCACAAGGTGTATTCTAATTCTTGATTACGAAGAAGAAGAAAAAATCACTAAATATTGTTAATCTCATTACATTTCACCTATTTGATTCAGGAATTATTTGAGAATTATCCCAAGTTCTCGTTTTAGAGACATGTGCAAAATTTGATTTTGGTTTAGTTTTGTACATGTACTTGAAGAAATGATCTGTAAATCGTGTTCTTATAGTTACAAATATGCTTTTATCCAAGGATCTCTTGGAGGTTTACGCAACTGAATTGCCTTCAGAGAGCAATAAAGTGCTCAAGGAACGTCATAGAACGAAGCCTTACATAGGAGCAGGATTCCGTGGAATGTTCATAGTTACATGGGGTAGCAGCAGTTGATGCTTATTATGCAATAAGAAGCTGCATTTGATATGCTCCATGGAATGTACCAATGATGTGAACTTGTTTTTGTAATTCACGAAGGAAACAAAACCTTTTTCTTCCCAAAGCATTGTTTCATCAAAGCTTTAATTTCCATTGTTATCAGCACCCACTTTCCACCATATATCATGGCATGGTTTCTACCAAGAAGATGACCGAACCTGACGGTGTTCAAAAAGGCATGGGGGCAGCAAACTGTTGGTTGTGAAACATACAAAAATAGTTTAGGAGGTAGGTTTTGAAGGATCCAAGTCAAGGCAAATACCATTATTGAATGAATGTTGTGAGAGTTTCCGCACCATTTTTTCTGTTTATTTACTCTTTTCTTCCTCAACATCACTATCATCACTCTCTCAATCTTGTGATTCCTCCACTCCTGATCGAGAGCACACTGTTTTGTGACAGTTTTCCTAGTTTTTTTGTGGCCTCGAAGAGAAACCACATGGTTTGATTAAAACGCATTAATCGCCCAACACAAGCAGATGTATAGATCAATTGCATTGGTCGCTTGTAATTCCGGAGTTTGTATTTTGCACACACAGTGTCGGTTGTATTGTGGTGGGAAGCGTGCTTTATTAGCCTCTTTGAGCATGACTGTCTTACCCCTTCCACCTGCTGCTGAAAAGTTTAAGTTAACTGATCAGAAAGTCCAATTTCCCTCATGCAACTTGGTATTGTTTTCTCTTGTTAATTCGAGAGATGCCTATATAAAGAGCAGCCTCGTTTTTGTGATGGAGTTGAAGACGCAATGTATGATGATGACAGGCTTAAGGAGAATCTCTCTATGAGCTGGTCCCCAGTTACAAATAGGACACGGGGCACAACTAAATATTTATCTCTGGGTCTTATGAATCTTTGATGTTTTGTCAGTGTTTCTTTTCATTCACTGGTCTCGTTAATCTAGGTGGAAGCGCAATCAAACGAGGAAGAAGTTGAACTGCGCTCCAAAATTGAAGCACTTGGATTAGAGGTTGCAAAACTACCATCAAAGTCGACAAATAATCTTGATGAGGTACAATAAAGTCCTTGCTTTACTTCTTTCAGATGTTAAAAACCCCCACCCCCAAAAGCAATGTTCCCCTTCTAGAGTGTAACATAAATCTTTCAAGAGTTTGCTTAATGTGGGTGCTTTGATTTTATCAATAGCTGGAAATAGCGAGAGAGTTGGATAAATTATCAGCCAAGTTAGATGATGTGGATGAAATGATATCCTCGGCCCTGGCTTCAGATCCACAGGTGCAGTCACTCTTAAGTGACACTGCTGATGTATGGATGCCAGTTATTACTGCTAACGCTGATGAACGTCGGAATTTTACTGCGTCAGTTGGCAATGATAAATCCGAAGAGAAAGCAGAAACTCCCAAATAATTCTTGCAGGCCTGTTCTTATGATCTTAGTTTCTGCTTTCACTTCTGAAATGACACTGTTGTATGACCTTTTATGTTTCCCTATATTTCTAATACATTTTTATAATAATTTGCATTTTTTTGTGGAAGATTTTTTTTTTAATGTATTAACATATGTTTTTAATTATTTTTAACATCAAATCATAAAAAAAAAAACACTAAAAAAATATTAATTTAATATATTTTTTAATAAAAATATACTTTTAAAACACAACAAAATCTAACACTTTTAAAACCTCACTTAACCTTTCCTTTTAACAATAAAATATCATGCATTAGCTAATGTACTGTGGAGCAGATCTCTGGTACCAGAAGGACAAGTTAGCTCTCTGGATTATCACATTGCGCAGAAATATCGTCTTGTTGCTTGGTCGTCTTCCTCCTTGAATCGGTGCTATGACACCCGTTTCTCTTTTGTTCTTCTATAAGTCCATAGTGCCTCAACATTAGGCCCCTGTATAAGATGCTAGATATATTAAAGCTTCCCATTGATTGTTCTCTGTACATCAACTTAGCTGGGGTTGCAAGCTAGTTCCTTGACAGGAGGAAAAGGAAGTCTCAGGCTAGTTCGTAACAGCTACTTGACACTAAATGCATCGACTGTATTATTCTGTTATTGGGGTTTTTTCAAGTTTCAACTAATTGTTTGCTTCTTTTAAGAAAGAAAGAAAAAAAACTAGAGCACTTGTTTGAATCCAGGTGGAGTGATTGCAGACTTGCAGTTACAAGTACAAACTTTTTTGGGTCAACCTAGTTCTCCATTTACATGTCCAAACTCCTGACATACGTGGTTTCTTGTGTCCTTGTTGAGTAGAAGTCAACCTTCTGCTCCGAAATTGACCAGTACAATATTCGATCTACTTGGAAAGCGGCACCTTAACAAATAGACCAAACAGCCACATTATGACAGACCCAAAAACCCAACATAAGAGGGAAAAAACTAGGAATCCTGCCAAAATAGTTAGGAATGGAGGACCTCGGGCATCATCGCTGGATATTGTTCCGCCGGATTTCTCTTCACTGGAATCTCCGTCAGAAGGGCTGGAGTTTGAAGCAAACACAGTATATAACCTTGTCCTTAACTGCAATCTTGCGGCATCTCTGAACCTGGACCCAAAAGAAATTAAAATACTTGATATAAAGTGCAAAGGCATTGGTTTGACTTCACCAACTGATGTGCACACAAACATGTAAAACAAGTATCTCATTTGAAAAAGCTAAGAGCATAAGATATCTTGTCTTGGATACAATTCGGACAGTTTGCTAACTTTTCAAGCTATAATCAACATCTTAGCCTCACTGCTGCTTTCTTCATGCAGCTACTATGTGGTTCCATCATTTTGTAATTAAAGACTAATCCAAAAGAATTTGAAATTCATCACTTCATACATATGGGATAGTGATATAATCCACTCAACAACATACCAAACCATATCAAAGTAAGTCTTCATGAAGATATTAAAATAATCAAATGTCACTAGGCATTTTAACAAATGAGTTCATACCCCTTGATCAACCAAATAGGCCTTCTCCAAAAGGAGTTAACATGCCATTAAAAAAAAAAAAAAAACTATATCCACGTAGACTACATCCAAAAGGTCAGAGATATAGACGCAATCCAATCAACACTTTCATTTTTCTTCTCTTTACTGTATCTTCCGGCAACCAAACTGTGCGACTATAAACCAACTCTATTGGTTAACCCAAAACATAATTAGCATATAGAACAAAAAAGTATAATCAAATAGAACCTTGGAGGAGCTTGAGAAATTTGTAGTGTTGAAAAAGAGCAAGCCAAAAGAGCACATTAGTACTGTTACGGTATTCAACACAAACATATAACCCAGCAAGCACAGAGATATAAGGGCCATTGAAGACCTCAGCACTTAATCAGTGCCAAATTTAATCGGTATCAGCTTAAGCACATACTTGATAACAAGAACTAATGAGTTAGCCTAATACATGGTCTCAATGCAGAGGAGACGGTGACAAATATCATTCTCATACTAAGCACGGATATACAATCCAATAGTTTACGCGGCCATTTGGCCCCACGATTTAGCCACCGCACAACTAATAACGTGGAAAGAGTAGGTGGAGAAACTCATATGGAAAGTTATCCATGACCATAGCAAACATTATACATAAAAAAAATATATATATTAATTATTCGACACATATTTAGGAGAAAAAGTGTAAGGGAAGGGTGGTGTAACAATTTATTGGGACATTTAGAGCCATGATGTGGATTTCATGTTCACAAGCACATCATCCATGAATTGACACAAAGCATAGTAATTCCACAACAGTAAACAAATAAATTTACTTGAAAATTTTCTTCTCATGCATCTTAGAATCAGCATTATATTGTGATAATTATCAGTTGCTCCAAATAATACCAGGCGAGATGCCTAAAATAAGTATGTTTATAGTAACATTAATTAATCTGTTATGCAATTTTCAAATAAAATATAAAACTAAATCCAAAGTTTGTGATAAACACACATTCAATCCGCGGGCTTGAATGAGTGATTTTCTAGGATCACCTTTCCAAAGATGCAAGATTTTGTAATCCCTAGAGATGTCAAAATAATAATCATAAACCTTCAAATAAGTTTTCTATATAAGCTCTCGCTCAAGGCCACCAAACGCACCTCGTTCCATTTTCATCCTAGACATTTGCTTCTTTCTCAATGGAAAAGAAACAACACGAGAGCGCCCTTTTCAAGGTAAGTGATTACTATGCCTAAATGAAATTTAAATCATTTTCAGAATCCTCAATAGAGTTTGCTACTTCTTAATATGTTTTGCTTATTGTTAGTATCAGTGTGCATGGGGTAAGCAACCCCAAATGACTGCAACCAAAATTCGAAAGAGGGAAGAGTTGAAGGAACCCATGACGAAAGATTTTATCAGTATGATTAATGCTAATGACAGAAAGAAATGTGCCAACATATGTCCTAAAAGTAAGAAAGGAAAAGCTTTTGATCTGAATAAAAAACCACCAGAGAAGGACTGTGACGTAGCTTCAAGCTCTAATAATCGAGAATCAAACAAAGTTGAGCTACCTCTGTCAAACGACAATTTGGATCTGACATTGCGACTATGCTCTGTTCATGCTTTGCCCTGATCGACATCTTGCAAGAGTACATGACCAAATCTTTGAGGTTTTCGAATGATTTTTTTTCAATATTCAAACAATGGTAGTAAACACATCCAACTTTCTGAAATTCTCTTCCAATTGCTAATAATAATAGATTTCAAATTGTAATGGGGAAAAAGAAATTGTTCAGAGCATTACTTGCTTATTTAGCAATATGTATTTGTATTTTAAGAACACCAATAATTAATCAATTATATATATATATATATATATATATATATATATATAAAGCAAAAGAATAAGGAAGCCAAGATCTGATCCATTCATGCTGCCAATGTACGTGTCCTAAATTGCTAACATTTCCTATCAATTTCAAATGGTTAAATGCACGTCTAAAAGTAGCAGGATCAGATCTCACACTTACAGAAATGACTTGTGTATTCGCAATTCATTCAATAATTGTTCAACAAAATGAGTCATCAAAATCACATTGATTCCAATGCTACCTTTCAAACTCAATCAATAAGAACTAGTACTTTTCAATACCATTCCTTTTTTATATTCCAGCACTCACCATTCCCAAATCCTTTATAAGCACTTGCAAAATATTCAGTGTAGCTTTAGAAAATGACAATGTTGTCCTTCGAAAACACCAATATAAATTTCAAAGATCTGAACTTTCGTCCCTGAAAATGAAATCTGTTCCTTTTTTTTTTCTTTTTTTGAACCACCAGGATATACACTGATATACAGAATATAACTCTTCACTGCTGAAACCAAGTGCCTAAATCCAAGAAATAATGCATGCCCACAAGTGGGTTTCTACTTCAGACGCGCCAAACTACTCACTCTCTTATTTATCTAATGAGCAAAAGAAGAAAACCCAGGAGATATAAAATACTATAAAACAAAGAAACAGCTGCAAAAGCATTGATAGGCATGATGACTAAGAACGAAACAAAAAAAGAAGCAAACTTTTGGAGATTATGAACACCTGAAACTGAGAGGGGTTTGAGAGCGGTTGCTGCCAAGTTTGATAGAGTGAAAATGAGGTATGCAACTGCAACTATTTGGACCATGAAACCCATGAATCAGTTTGGGAGAAGAAAAGGAAGAAGCCATTTTTCTTCTCTTTTTACTATTTCCGATGGAAATATGATAATGGAATTATTCAGTGCCATAAAAAAAAATATTCGAGAGATTTGATGAAGGTAGAACAAATTATTCTTTAGTCCCTATATTTCAAGTGTGATTATATCTTACTACCTCGATAAATTAAAGAATTTAAGAAAAAAATAAAAAAAATAAAAATTGATTGAATTAAAATACACAAAGATAAAATAAATGAATAATTGACACCCAATTGATTAATTAAGCTTAGGATGCCCCATTAAACTGAAAGTGTGATCAATGGGGGAGTACTAGAAAATCAGCTGCCACAATCTCTCTAACAAACCCCTTCCATGCATATGAATTGATGCAACTCCTAATCACTCTCTAATTTGTTCTTTTGATTTTTTATAAGTTGAATGATTAACTAAATTCTATATCTTGGTTTTCAATATTTTCTCTTCCTAGCTTGAACAGATACTTAACAGCAAATTAAGCCCTCCATGGAAGAAGTACCTGATCCTCGACTTGGATTGACGTTGTCTTCCGATCTGATACAAGACCCTATACTTTGCTCATCTCCTTTCCTACGGAGGGTCAAAGAAGACAGCAATTTTATTGAAAATCGTCCCAGAAAGGTATTTGCCATGCCATATCATTAAATATTCTTGTTTGAAATAGACTTGACTCGTTTATTTATTTTAAAATACAGAAGGATAGAGCAGCTGTGGTCGGAGACGCTGTTTATTACATCAAACAACTTGTCCGAACAGTTGATGAACTCAAACAACTGGTGGGGAGAACGAAAATGAAGAAATGTGGGGTTGTCGACGTTAATACAAAGCCTACTGTTCTTGGATCACGGTATAATCATTCGTATGCAATAATATTAATAATGGATCAATATCATTTTCTAAGAAGCTTACTGAAGATACAGAGATAGATGTTCACATTATATAGTTGATGAAGTTATCATTAAGTCCTTCTCCGAAAGAAGAAGAACATTAATCATTGCTTCCTGTCTGCGTCCAAGGTTCTTGGTGAACATAAATAGATCTCCCCGGTTTGTTTCCGGTCACTACATTGGCTGCGATAACTATTATTTTCAGTTGAAAACCAAGGTCTGGAACGATTCGAACGAACATTAATTGCCATAACTATATATCAATTTGCTCTGATTGGATCTCGTGGCTTTTGTTGCCTCTGTTGCTTGGAGTTCATAGTAGATGCATACCTGCGTTCTAGCACCCGCTCTCTAAAGTCCATTCCACAAAACTTGTCTGCCCCACTTCGGGATGATGGCTTCAAACACCTAAAATTAATGCAAACACAGCGCATTAGCATCCCATTATAAGTGTTTTGTCCCAACTGAAACATTAAATAGAGGAAAATGACGATTTGCCAGGTGAACAAATTAAACTAATCATAAGTATATAGGGCGTGAAACATGCATGGTACTACAAGAGAAAATTTAGCAAGGGTTGTAATAGTAAATTCACGTTTTTATCATTCTTCAAATCAAGTCAGAAGACTAAATTCAAGGTAAAATAGTTTTTTTTATATGATCCATTTGTTATTTTTTTTAAATGAGGATATAAATATATTTTCATCTTTTTTTTTTAACAGTAAAAAACCTTCACACTAGTCTTAAAAGAAAATAGTCACATATTTCTTTGTCAGAGGCTTTTTTGAGATTTCATGTTTTTTGCACAATTTAATTACTACCGTACCCTTTATATTATAATTAATTAAGCCTTACTTTGGGGCATTTGTGTATTTTTATTATTATTAACACAATAAAATAATAAAATTAACCTTTTTTACATGAGTTTTTTTTTAAATTATAAGCAGGTTAGTTGAGAGGTAAATTAGTTTGAAGTAATTAAAAAATAAAATAAAAAAAGAAGTCGTTAAGCACGTGGGAGAGGCTGTTGTGCTTTGGTGGCGTGTGTGCCTTCATATGGTGACCAAAAAATTTCTTTAGTCATTTCATTAGGTTCCTCACAACGTCCTTTTCCATCCCAAGAAGCACGTGTTGCTTTTTGATGGATAAATCATCACCGGAAGTATTTTTTTTCTTTTCTCTCTTCGCCCTTGATATTTGCGCCTAACATTTAAAATTTTAAGGTAATTCTCTTGGTTGAGTATATTTATGTATCGGTCTTTATTTTTTTATTTGTTAATTTTTATCCTTTGATCTTTTTGTAATTTTTTGGTAATTATTTTTCAATTGCATCCTTGAATCTAAAATATTCAATTTGTTGATTTTTTAGATTTGGTCCTTATTCTTTTAATGGTTTTTTCTTTTAACTATTTTGTGGAATTTATTGTTCTTTTCAATTTAGCTCTTCAATTCAAAATTATCCACCCTCTTATTTTTTTTTTTTCAAATTTTAACCTCATTTTTTACTTTCTATTTTTTCTTTTGGTTTTTTTATGATTTATTTTTTTTTTAATTTTATCTTTTAATAATTGATTTTTTTTTTTAAATTAAGAATTGTGATTTTTTCCGGACATGGTGCTTTCAACCATAAGGCCCATGTCACAAGTTTTATAAGCATCCATGAGTTCCTATATTTACTTTTAGACTTTTTTTTCTTTTTTTGGTCTCTTTACTTGGCATTGGTTTTAAAAAGAATAGGCTTCATGATATTCTTTTTATTTTTATTTTTATAGAGTTATCTTGATTTTATGAGTGAGCCTATGGTTTTGACAGTTTAACCTAGGTGCTTTGTGCCTCTTTTTTTTTTCCTTTTAATAACTATTTTTTTTCCTTTTGGATCATTTTGTGTTATTGAATTTTTTTATCTCATATTTCAATATTTAATTCATTGAGAAATGATATTTGTGTTTTTTTCATATCTAATGCTTCCATCAAATGGCCTGGGACGTGGGTTTTATAAGATAACAAAGGTTGACATCTTCTTCTTTTTATTATTTTTTTTTTGTTTCATATCATAATTTGACATTAGTTTTTTAAAAATTCAATTTTGTGATTTTTTTTAATTTTGGTTTTGTTATAGGGTTATCTCGATTTCATAACTTGACATGTGGGTTTGGGGGGTTGACCTAGGTGGGCTCAAGCTTTTTTGGCTTATAATCACTATTTTTCTAATCCTTTTAATGTCATGATTCAACATTAAGTATTGTTTTTTTTTTAAAAAAAAAATTAGGTTTCATTATTTTCTTCATTTTACTTTTTGTCAGATTATTTCAATCTCATAATATAATTCATAGGTTAAGCAGGTTGACCCGAGTAGCTTCATGTTTTTTTTATACTTATAATTGCTATTTTTTTGTTTTTGCATGTTTTTTTTTTTTCAATTTATTCCTTCAACATTTGGTTAGTTGAAAATAAGACTTAGATGTTTTTCTGAGTTTATTTCTTCTTGTTAAAGGAATGAAGTTATTGATTTAACAAAAGTTGATATTATTTATTTATTTATTTTTCTTATTTTCCTTTTTCTTTCTTTTTTCAGCATTGTTATTTTTTTTTCTTCTTTAAAATATGATTTTATCAGTTGAACATAATTTTTTTTCTTTATTTTTTTATTCAACCAAAGCACAGGTTGGATGTGCGCATCTAACCATTGTTGAGGTGTGCATCAATGGGTCATGAAATGTACCGGATTTTTTTTCACCGTCTTGAATGGGTCATGAAATGTGGCGGCGGAGAGCTTATGGCTCGATGTTGAGCACTCCTGTACTTTCCATTAGTTCTAACCTACACTGGCGAAGTGTTTCCCCACTACACGTTTTAACCAAGGTGAGCATTCCACCTTATACATTACTGCTAATAGAAACCTCGAAAGGACAGGTTCATATTTCATGAGGAACCCATGCAGATGATTGCAGATAGTTGTAAACATGGTAGCTTGCATTAGATCGACATGAGAACCAACGCCACTCATTTATCCATTTCTCATCTTTGATTGCGTTTCGAGTGCACCGGCATTATATATTAAGCAAAAGCTTCAACACGATCAGATCCATCAAATGACCAAGGATCATATCAGGAGAAATGAGAATGTCAGATTTTCTCACGTCCAAAAATCCAAAAAAGGTGTCAAAGAAAGAGGCTTAGCTCTGCGGGGGCTGATTTAAAATCGAAAATAGAGAGGATTATGCTTACAACAAATCCAGCCAGAAGGCCAGGTGAGCGGACAGGGAAAACTAAGACGAAAAGGAGTGTCATGTGAGTCAAAAGGAAATGAGCAACACAGCACTATTTTATTCAATGGGCTCCATGAAGCTTTGATTCATGTTCATAACTTTACTCTCAACATGCTTCACTATAAAAAGTTGGTATCGATCAAAATGAAATTTGGGGTTGTCACCTAGTTGTAACTGAAAATTTTGCGGAAGAAACTCCGCACCTGAGTTCGAAACACCTGGAAATTTGACTACAATGGAACTCATTAACTTTACACCAGTCCTCTATCCAACACGAAACTCGTGTTTCTGATAAATTATTACTGGGGAAAACAGGATGGCATTCTTCTTCAGTTCAAAGGAACTTTCTTGCAGTGATTCTCAAGCAATTCCATTGTAACACTCTTTGGCCTCTCCAGCGGCAATCCAAGAGCTCGATCCCATATCAGCTGAGTGAACAAAAGCGTATCAGTAAAATCTAAGGCACAAAACAGGATCACAGAGAATGATAATGACTGTAGAACAAACCTGAGAGCAAATGCCAATACTCCTTGATACACCGAAAAGTACAGTATAGTACCTATCAAAAAGGAATTTAAAGGAGCGTTATCATCTTTCCTCATAAGTAATGTGGTTGTTATTGAAAAGTCAATGTGGTAATATATTATTCAAAGAAAAATAAATCGAATACCTAGCTTCAGTTAAACCGTAGTAGTTCAGCAACACCCCACTGTGAGCATCAACATTAGGCCATGGGTTTTTAACCTAAAAGCAGAAATAAAATCCATATTAGAATAAGAAGCCACTCCCAGATAAGATTGCAGGACCATCAGAATTTGCGAGCAATTGGATTCATGGACAAAAATACAGACGATATTCTTACTGCCTAAAGGACAGGAACATTATTCTATGTTATTTATGTTTTCAGCCTAGAGCAAAAGGATAAACAACTTGCCTTGCCCAGCTGGGTAAGAACTGGAGGTACAACTTCATATAGCTTAGAGACCTGTTAAGGTCAAATCTAAGTTAGCTAGTGAAAGAATTGTCCATGGGATTAAAAAAGCCATGAGTATTAAAAAGGCATGGCCTTGTTAATGTAACATGATCAGGATAAAGTGACAACCAGCTGGAACAATGGATCATCAGGTAAATGCTTCAATGCAAACTCCCTTTGACATGTATATCTTGGATCAGTTTTGCGTAGAACTCCATGACCAAATCCAGGAACAACCTGCAAAATAAGGGAGTGGTGAATGAAGAGAAATGTGTGAATTAAACACAACAAAAGCAGAAGCAGGACTATTGTGAAGTAACAATGTGAGAGGAACTAAGATATTTATAGATTTTGAAAAGCATCAGCCAACTGTTCTTATTTCAAAATGACATAAATTACCTTTCCACTATTTAATGTTTTCCAAACATAGTCTTTAAGTTGTTCTGTGGTTATATTCTCTCCACACTCTTCTACCACGGATTTGATCCAAAGGAGAACTTCCTGCAACCACAAAATTCTGATGAGCAAGAAGAGAAGCAATAACAATCATCTATGGCAGAAGAAAGTGAAGCCAGCATTCAAAGGAACTTTCTTTTTATAATAGATTACACAGTTGGTGATCTTGATGTTAGAAATAAATGTGAAAAACCCTACACAGATAGCAAGATAAACATTTTGGTTTATAAATCTAGTTATGGTACAAAGAAAAGAGGGGCAAACGAGAGCAACAAATGCCTGATATATTGGTTAAGTTTTATAAGATCTCCTCTTTTTTATATTACAAGTGATTTAGTCTCAATATCACTCATGGACTTCGTACTCACAATTTGCAAAAAGGTTTTTTTTTTCTTTCTATTTTTATATATGAATTGCTCCATCCAATGGTTTTCAGTGAAGTATTGCCTATAAATCAGAAACTCTTATTGCCAGACATGGTTTCCCACCCATTTGCATAGATATGTGACTGTGTTCGGGCATCTTTGCTTTTGCGGTTACTAAGGATATGTGACAGAGTTTGAGTGTCTATAGCCAATACCAAAACAATCAGAACTTCTAGAGAGCATTCTTCAGTCCAGATTTTTGCTTGTCTTAAGTTCAAAAATACAACGCAAGTTGGGTACCTTATAATCTAAGAGATCCATAACTTTTAAGTTGCATATTTAGAAATCAAGCTTATTGTCAACAATTAGAAATCTCTAGGGTAATATGATAGCGCCCACAGAAAGGAACAACCTAAGACTTTTGGTCCTTGTTCTCAATATATCTTCTTCAGCACAAACTAAAATGTTGATCCTACTCCAAAGCCCCAGAACAGAAGAAGAAAGGACATCAACGAAGAATTAGGTGAGAGAGAGAGAGAATAGAGAGTAAGCTGGGTCAGAAGATAGGACTTAAGCTGCCATACCTGATTTGCCAAGCCATGGAGTGGCCCAGCTAAACCATTCAATGCAGCTGCAAATGAAAGATAAGGATCTGAAAGTGCACTAGCAACCTGAACACAGCACAACATTGATTCAAGGAAAACCATATGCATCAGCATTTAACTGGATAAGAAGCCATACACAATACCCCTCCCTTCCCACCAAAACAAAGGGGGGTGAGTAGGTGAAGTCCTGAAAGTGCATAACTTGAGTAACTTACCAGGTGACCAGCATGAGCACTGACATTCCCACCTTCATGGTCACTGCATCACATTAAGAAAAGAAGAAAGAAAAATTAGCATGATAAAATGCTTCTCTGTTTACCACATGCATCACATGAAAGTCACTAGAATTTTCTTTAATCCGAGAAAAGAACAAGATATACAAACCTATGGATTGTAACATAAAGCCTCATAAGCTCTTGCATTTCAGGACTATCAAATCCCAACATATGTGAAAAATTTCCACCATAATCCAAAGAGTCATTCATAGGAATAACTTTCCCATCTTTGTAAATCCTTCAAGAAACACGAAAAGATCAAGGAAATCAAAATCAATTTCATGAAATGTAATATTATAAGCACAGTGAATTAAGTCCCGCATAAAACACCCAACTACCAGAAATTTGTGTTTGTGTGTGTGTGTGTGTGTGTGAGAGAGAGAGAGAGAGGAGAGATTTTGCATGCTCATAGATTTGCAAAAGTGGCTTAGGGATGAAAATATTCACAGAAAGTTCTTGCTCAGGAAAAAAATTTATCCCCACAATACAGGAGTAGCGAAAGTTTTCAAAACACTACATTCAACACCATGCCCCAGCCTTTTCTAATGCTATCAGGCACAATATGCAAGGTTGATTGCTGTATAAAATGCTCACTGACCTCCGATAAATATATGAAGCTACTATTGGCACACGAGCAATCAGACTAAGAGAATCCTCATACGTTGGCTCCCAGTACCTACGAATTTACATTGTTATAACACCAGTATAACTCATAGAACACTAATAAATGAGGAGAAAAATCGTAAAAACCTTACTTTGATTTATGAATCCCTTTTTCATAGGCTTTTTGAAATTCACTCTGAACCTGAAAGACCATCAACAAATACAATACAAGTCAACTAACAATATTTAATGTGTCTTCTTCCGGATAATATGTTAAATTATTCAGTTAATCTTTCCCCACTCCACAATTTTATCTCTTAGAGACTCAATTGGTCACGCATGACACAGATAAGCTCTCAAAAAGTCGTATTAGAAAATCAAAAACAATAATGGTCATTTTGAATTAGCTGAACTGTGATGATAAATACAATCTAAGCTATGATAAAAGAGGACAGAAGGTGGGCCACATATATATAAGGGTGTCAGAGCATTTCTCTACCTGTAGGGCCATAACACCAGTTGCAAACTGAGTCATTGGATGAGCAGTGACAGGTAGGGCATCAATGGCCTTAAAGACATAATCTGCAACCAAGAACAAGAGGTCAATCGCCATGCTAATCACGAATGCAAACAAAAGAATTAATATTTCCAGGTCAATAAACAGTTGAAAATCAATGAGAGGGATGCATTGAACAGGACCAGCTGCCACAAGAAATATACTGTGCCATCCAGCTGCTAAAAAACTTATTAGCGGTGCAGTTTCTAAAAAAAAAAAAAAAATCCAAGGACCTGGAACAGAGGCACGGTCACGCAATTCCTTTGATAAGGCACCGACTTGCTCTTTGGTTGGTACCTAAAACACAAGAAGAGAAGAAATGCTAAATGATGGTGAGAGAAAAAATTTTCCAGAGACGAGATTAAGATAACTTATGATTTTGTGTACCTTTCCCGTTAAAAGAAGCCAAAGAAGACCCTCTGGCAAAGGTTCTCCACCAGGCTTTGCAGCTGGCAACACTTTTTGGCATTCAGGAATTGACATGCCCCTAAAGCGAATTCCCTGAGAAACAATGCACAATAACTGAAATGTGATGCAGACCTAGAGTAGATTTTTTAAGTCTACTTATTTTGGAAAAAAAAATATTGGGCTTAATTTTATTATTCTAGTTTCCTATTTCTATCATGACTTATTTTATTGGGTGTCAGTAAATGACTACCCTAAGGAGACATTTAGTTTTCAATTGAAATAAAGACTTGGATTGTTTACAAGATTGGGCGTGCTCTTGATTTAGTCCCTTTAAGATCAAGATTGTCTCTCTTATTTGTGATTTTTTTGTTTCTATTCTACATCAATTTTCTTGTTTTGATGATTTTTCTCTCATCCCAAATCAATTCAGCACCCGCTGTGAAATCCATTTAAGGTTATTGTTCTTTCATAAGCAAAGGGAAAAAAAAAAAACACCAAGGAAAAGAATTGATTGTGCTGCAATTATTGGGGATTGAGATATAAATCAAGTGTATCAATTTTACAATGCTAGATTGGGCAAGCCAGGTCAGCAAAAGCAAATTAAAATTGGCAGCCACTACTTTTGCAACTTGGAGTGAATTTGGCAGCCACCAATTGCCTTCAACTTGTGGACACCAAGCAAAGGAAAAACTCTCAACCTAGTTGGGTTTGGACTTTTACTGATCATGGCAAAAACTTTTACTGAGATATAAATCAAGTGTATCAATATTTAGCTGACATTATTCTTCACCCCACCAACGACGTTACCTTTTTTCAGCTTGTGGAACAATCTTGGACAACATCCCCGGTTCATTAAGGAATTGTAGCAGTGTGAAATTTGCCAAGGCCTTTTTTCCGTCACTTTAAAATTTGATTAATATTTATATTTTTGGTTATTAGTAGATAGTCACACATCCTATTTTATTAAATTTTATTTAAACAAAAACAATTGGTACATTATTTAAATTGAGTTCATTATTTTTATTATTGCTTGTTAACATCAATTTTATCGTTCACATTATTTATTACAATTTTAGTATGTCTAGGCATATCATTTGTTTTTGCCTATTCTCATGACTAATACTAGAAGCATGGAAGTCTCCAAACATGCTGAACATGTTGATTCTTTGGACACTCAGGTCAAAACAAACTAATTACACTAAACTTAAAGCTGAAGTTGATCGTTTGACCATAGATTTTGGACATTTTTTGAAGCAGACAGGTAGACAACCTTGTGAGAGGGACTTGGATGAAACCCCTCAAACTAAGGGCTTGGATTAAACCCCTTGAATTGTTGGCTCTACTGAAGGGTAAACACACACCAAGACTATGAAATGTGTCTAATAAGAGTACCAATGGCAAACATGTGAGATTTCTCCTTGATAATAATCTCACACAAACCGATGACCTTAAGGACCTTTATAATGTTCATGAACTTGATAATGAGGACTTCAACACAAGTTTTCAGCAGCCTATAGGAAATCAAACTAGACACAACCCAAGGAATCTCAAGCAAGATGTCAATCTCGACAATGAAGGCTATCAAATGAATTTTCAACAGCCCCTTGAACCTCGATATAGACACAATACGAAAGGAAATAGAGATGTTCACCAAGGTTTAAACTATAGGGATTCACTTTCTCCAACTAGGAAAAGACAAGATGATCATATCAAATTCATACCAATAGAGTCAAAACTATTGTTCCTAATTTTGTTTGCAGTTATGGATCAATATAGTGAGTGGCATTGAATGAGTAATGTGCAATGTGTTCATTTTTCTAACATGAAGTTAGCATGGGTTGCTAGAAAGTATTGGTACAATATTGAATGAGAAATTGCAGTCATAAACTAGCTATTACACAGTGGGATGTTGTGAAACAAAAGTTAAAAGAGAAATATCTTCCTAACTATCACAGGGGTCAATTAATTGAACACGTGTAAACCTAAGACAATCCACTCTTAGTGTGTTTAAATATATGAAACAGTTTGATGACCTTCACTATAGTTGTGAGCTACACGAGGAAACTTTTCTCTCTTAGGAGATTTATCAAAGGATTTCAAGGGGATATAAAGAAAATACTTCTTTTCTACATTCTCTGAAAAACACTGAGGCTTACCATAAGGCTCTCGAGATAGAAAAATATAATAAGCTTTTTTCTTCACCAAGAATGTCACAATCAACAGAATCTCATCCATCCAAGTTTGTTACTCAACCTAGCTTTAAAGATAATAGGGTTAGGCAAAAAGATGTTTTTTTTCAAAAATTCAAAACAATACTTTTTCTAATGCTCGCTCTTAACAGTCAATCTAGTGGTTCTTGTCAGTATTTCCTCCATTCATTGTCATCACTGTCATATTAGAGGTTATATAGTAGCTAATTGCCCAAATCTCACCTTAGCTTTAAAGCATGGATAATGACAAACCTGAGTGTGAGGACCAAGTTGTGGATCCTATATTGTTTTCAAGAGATGAGGATGGTTGTGAAGATGATTTGGAGGCAGACGGCCAACAAATAAATGTTCTTACGTGTGTTTTATCTATTGCTTTGGGTGATGTGATTGGAAACCTACTAGCATTTTCCACACATATATTAAGAGTGATGTTTGATCATCTTGTAAGTTGGTGATTGATAGAGGAAGTTTCATGAATGTGGTTTCAAATGCGGCTATAGTAAGGTTGGGCTTGATGATTGTAAAACATCCTAATCCTTTTCAAGTAGCTTGGGCTAGTAAGACCATTTTACCTGTCACTGAAAGATGTCTTGTTCCAATTCAAACAGGTGACTATAAAGATAAGATTTACCGTGATGTTTTACCCATGGATGTCGCTCGTATTCTTTTAGGTCATCTTTGATTTTACAATCTTGATGTTATTAAACATGGTAGAGAAAACAGTTACTCTTTCAAGTACAAGAGTAAGAACGTTATTTTCAGACTTGCAAAACCTCAAAAGAAAGATGGCAAAGGTAAGTCTAAGCCCTCCCCTCAAGTTCCCATGAAGAAACCAAGTCGTAATCATACTTCAGTTAAGAAGGACCTCCATGTTTTGACTAAACAAAAGTTTGAAAAGGCAGTTTTGAATAGTAAGTGTTGGTTAGAAGTCAAAGCTAGAGAAGTTCCTTCAGATTCTTTTGATTTTAAACTTGAAACCCCTCATGAAGTGTTGGGGATTTTTTGTTTCTATTCTACATCAATTCTCTAGTTTTGATGATTTTTCTCTTGTCCTACATCAAAATTACAAAAACTTTGCGAACAAATTGTTTAAAATAAGAGAAATAGAATAGTTTATGATGATTGATTAATTAATATTTATCCATACCTCATCTGGGTCAAGTAATGAAGTCTCCCACAGTAATCCAGTCATTCCTCTCATCCCCCCGAGCACCTTACCAATTCAGTGAACAAATAATTCAATCAGAAGTTACACAACAAATAACAAGTAACTGTTATATTAATAGAAATTAAACAGAATTGTGACTTATTGATCTAAAAACAAACAGCAAAAGCTCAGAACTATAATTACCATGTCAACAGTAATATTTCCCAATTGAACCTTTCCATACTCTGACTTAAGCTTCTTCAGGCGCTCCTGCAACGAAATGAAAAATAAAAAAACTAAGGATACTTGTAGCAATCTGCAATAACTAGCTTCATCATATTTTGTACCAAAACTTGTTGAGAAAAAGTTAATTGAGTGTAAGGTGCAAGCACCAAAAAGTTGAGGTATAAGAGCAATTATCATTGCTATTTAAACGAGGAAATACATGCCTGTTGTTCTGGGATCAATTCCTTCAGCTGAGAATGAAGGTCCTAAAAATTCAAGAGAGAGAGAGCATAAGAATCACTATAAAAGAAAACAAAGCAAATCAAATAACATATTGCAACAGAAACCACATTGGTCCGCGTCAAAAACATCAAAACCCTAAACACCATCTCGATGATTTTTAAGATATGGAGGAGAGAGAAGAAAAGATGAGTACAAGATCAGAAGAGACGGTCTGCGTTTGAATCCATCTGAAAGAATTGCTGAGGTTTGACTGTTTCTGAACCTGATGCTGCTGTATCAATCCAATCTAATCAAATCAAATCATCCTTCTATCCAAAAATAAATAAATAAAGGATTGTAAAGAGAGAGAACAGCAGAAGTTACAGCGTGTGAACGAAGCCTGGAAAGAAGAGGAACGCTTCGAAAGAAAACCATGGCGAGCAATCAATCACCTACACAGTCAGTCAATGAATCAAAAAAGGTTCAGGTTTTGACTAAATGAAGAGTTGATCAAAAACTACTCAATCGAACGATCAAAGTAATACCCAATAATTGAAACGGAAGTGCAGAGAAATAAAGGGAAAAAAATACTGAAATGAAGGATGGAGAGAATGTTAATCGTAGAGGATCAACTTTAGATTTATGAAATGCCTTCGCCGTTGTTTAGTCTTATTGAAAATTAAACCTTCACTTGATTGAATATTCCATTCAAATTTCATGAGTTAATACCGATATTTTTTCCCTATTTTGTTTTGTTGACCAACCAACAAGTCAAACCCTAATTTTAGTTTTTTCTTTCTTTCTCCAAACGTTGTGAAATACTGAGATTTGTTTTATTTCATTGACACGAGAGATTCATCTACTGATTAATGAGTTTTTATTTGTTTTTAATTTTCTTAGATTTAATTAAAAAAAACGATATAAAACAAACGTTAGTTGTGTGTTTTTTAAAATGATATAACCCTAATTTAATTTCTTATAATAATTATAATTGCCTGGCCATTTGCCCTTTGGACAAATCATACATGAGCGTGCCACGTATTCAAATGTCAAAGAGGTATCGAATTTTGACCAGGCACTTTTCATAAGCGGGTGGTGGGCTATTTACGTTATATTTGGATAAATAAAAGTTGAAGTCAATCACATCAGCAAAAACACTGCACGTTTCCGCATAACTGGTTGGCAAGGGATTGTTGCCCTCGCTTTGATTGGATTAAAAAAAGAAAAAAAAAAAAAAAAGAAGAAGAAATGCCAGGTGTAAGATGCTTATTCTGGCTAAACTGAAGCAAAACTCGCCTGGAGCACATATTGTTGCCTGGTGGGTGAACGCTGATGCTCATGTGCCAGAGAATAAATCTCAGAGACGCACATATTCTTCTCCTCTTAACTTTCCTTTCTTTCTTTCGGCAGTCATTGTTAATCTTTTCTTTTCTAGAAGATATAAAGTTATTAAATTGAGTTCAGATCATGGATATAAAATCCGACCGGGTTATTGACCTGGGAAAATAACCGGGTCATGAATTCGATAGGTTAACTTGAATCAACCCGGATCTAGAATCAAGTCATAACGTTAATATATGGTTATTTTAGCATAAAATATCACATTAACATATAGTGTTAATATACTAGAATAATTAATTAACATCAATAAATTAAGAGGTGCATTTGTCTTCGAAATGATTTTTTAAATTCAAAAACTTAATTATCGGAAAGGGAATACTTATGAACAAACACAAAATCAGCTCAAGATTTTGTGGAAAGGACTTAGAGCATGAATTGATAATACTAATGTTTGCAAAGGTTAAAAAAAGACTGAAAACAGATTCAAAGATTGTCTGATTAAAATAAATAAATGCATGAACAAGTTCTCTACAAAAAAGATCCAAGAAATGGTAAAGTCAGAGCCTTAAAATGCAGAGCCACATAACTGTGATGTTTCAATGGTTAGATTCAAAAGTTACGGTTTCTAACATCAAAGTGCAATTATAGAAAGAAATTCGATTCTAGTTGACATTATTCAGTTCCCAAACCGAAACAGAATAATATGAACTTCCCGAAGCTTTTAGCGGTCCATCTTTGATATGCTTCCTATTCTACAAGTGAATCCCCAAGATATATGCAAACAGCTACCTCTTCCACAACAGGGTTCAGACAAAATACATTGATGCTATAACGAAAAAACAAAGAAAAAGGTAAAAACCCAGAAACCATTACCAATAGTAACTCCATAATCACTACAATATTAACATAGATTTCAATCATCTTCCTTGTTTTTTCTTTATGTTTAAATGAACTGAGCTTGATTTACTTGCAAGTTGTAACAGCTCTTCCAGTGTTGAATCATGCCTGCAGGCAATCAACTATGGACCCAAAACAAACTAGTGGTGATCTAAAGGATGGTTGTCAGATGAATACTTTTTTCAATTATTTGTTCCAATCCGAAGACGAGCTTAAAAAGCATGGAAAAAAGAGGGAATCATTCAAAATCTGCAGCAATTGTACGCAATAAGAAATCTCAACAAAGAAAAAAACATAAAAAAGTAAGTAGTGTAAGGAAGATAGAGCACCTGTGATTATAACTCTCTGTTGGTTGTTATTGTTCTGCAAAAGATAACAGAGAAGGAAATGAGGGGAGGGCTGCTCTTCTCTGGAAACTAGGGCAGGGACTAATTAATTAGTTCTTCAACTTTCGTTTTGCTACCAGCGAACTCAGAGAACAGTTAATATATATTTAGTGTGTGTGTGTGTGTGTGTGTGTGGGGTCTCGCATCGTGCTGGCAAAGCACTTGGCATTAAAAAAAATATCAGTGAAAGTGACGCGCCTTTCTCATTCGTCTTTTAAGATTTAAAAAAAAAAATCACTTCATTTTCGGAAACCAAGATTAAAAATGTTGGGGCTCAAGCGATGCTTGGGTTCGTCCTTATAGATCGGGCTGGTTTTGGTCTGACCTGGGCTGATTGATGTCTGTTCTTTTATTATTCGAAAGTCCAGCTTAGATACAACCGAGGTCGAACAGCATTATCCCTTCCAAAATTGTTGATTATTAAGGGAGGGCCGAGAGTATAATTGTGGTTATTTTTTAAAGTATTTTTATGTTAAAATATATTAAAATAATATTTTTTATTTTTAAAAAATTAATTTTAAAATCAGCGTATCAAAACGATTCAAAAGATAAAAAAAATAATTTTTAACATAAAATTTGAATTTTTTTGAAAAAATAGGCTAACTCGCGTTTCCAAACGCTCTCTATATATGAAACACTCTTGAGAACAAATGATCCCAAGACACATCAATTTTTTTGACAAAAGCGGTACTACAACTTTTAAGAGTATTTTTTCATACCGAAATACATCAAAATGATATTTTTTTTTATTTTTAAAAAATTAATTTTTAGATCAGCACATCAAAACGATCCAAAACATTAAAAAAATTAATTTTTAACAAAAAAAATTATTTTTAAAAAAAACACGGGCTAACCCGCGTTTCCTAACGCTCTCTAAATATGAAACACTCTTGCGAACAAATTATCCCAAGACACATAAATTTTCTTGACAAAAGTAGTATTACAACTTTTAAGAGTATTTTTCATACTAAAATGCATTAAAATGATTTTTTTTTATTCATTAAAAATTAATTTTTAGATCAGCACATCAAAATGATCCAAAACATAAAAAAAAAAATTAGTTTTTAACAAAAAAAATTGAATTTTTTTCAAAACATTGGCTAAATCGCATTTCCAGACGCTCTCTGAATATGAAACACGCTTGCAAACAAATGATCCCAAGACACATCAATTTTCTTGACAAAAGGAGTGCTAGAACTTTTAAAAGTGTATTTGTTTTTATATTTTAAAAAAAAATTATTGCTTCA